>NC_137770.1:231645766-231885766 GCF_963455305.1 Plecotus auritus | reverse complement strand
TCACATTCTGATAATCATTTAACCTTTATTTATCGAGCACCCCACGGTACCTAATCATCTCTGGCTCTCTGAGGAGGAGACCCACAGAGTCGGTGCAGAACACAAGGACCTGCTCCCCATGAGCTCCTTCTCTGGTATCAATGTAAACAGAAAGTTCCTGGTGAAACTGATTTGTACCCAGAACTGGCATTTTAAATTTCCAGCAAATAAGAAAAATGGAAGAAAAAAAATAAAAATATATATTTTTTATTGATTTCAGGGATGAAGAGAAAGGGACAGAAAGATAAAAAACATCAATGATAAGAGAAAATCATTGATCGGCTGCCTCCTGCACACCCAACACTGGGGATCAAGCTCACAACCTGGCATGTGCCCTGACCAGGAATCGAACTGTGACATCCTGGTTCATAGGTCAACATTCAACCTCTGAGCCATGCCAGCTGAGCTGAGAGACATTTTTTTAAATATATTTCTACTTTAGGAATTTTGATCAAGCTCTCTTTTATTTTCTTACTGTTATGCTTATACTTGGGGCATTTCTCCATCACCTACCCCTTGACATAAACATGCTTAAGCTCATCTATTCCATAACTGGATCAGAGAGGTCAGGGACTAAGAAGAGTAAAATCATATAGAGGATTTTCAAATTTCCCTGGTGAACCCCTGCACCTATTCATAAGTGAAATTTAGCATATTGAGTTTAATTTGTATTTTTTAAATCTGTGAAATCATTTTTAAGCTTTGACATTAAGGTGGCTCGATAAAAATAAGTTAGGATGATTTATATATTCTGCTTAAATAGTATTAGAATTAAATATTATTTCTATTTAATTCATGAGCTTTTTAAAAGTAATCTTTTTTATTCTAAAGAGAACTTTGTATATTTTTTCCCAAAGACCTAGTTCTTGGATGTACTTATCAATTTTTCTCAAGGGGACTTTTAAAACATATTAATTACTAGACGCCTGGGTCATGAACTGGTGGGGCCCCCGGCCTGGCTTGTGGGGATTTGGACTGAAATTGGCTCTCCAACATCCCCTGAGGGGTCCCAGATTGCGAGAGGGTGGTTCTTGGGGTGATGTACCCTAGAATCGGGCTCCCTCCTCTCTGGTTCTGGGTGCATCACCTGAGAACTGCAGCTGCCAAGTCACCACAGCTCAGCAGCTCCTGCGTCTGCCCCCTGGTGGTCATTGCATATCATAACTACTGGTCGGATGGTCGCTTAGGCTTTTATATGTAGACTAGGGGCTTGATGCACAAAATTCGTGCACTGGGGGGGTCCCTCAGCCCAGCCTGCACCCTCTCACATACTGGGAGCCCTCAGGGGATGTCCTACTGATGGCTTAGGCTCACTCCTCATGGGGGGCCGGCCTAAGCCACAGTCTGACCTCCCTTTGTGGGAGGTGATCAGGCTGATCAGGGAAAGGCACCAGCCCCATCACCCCGCTGCTGCAGCCACTGCCAGTCACTGCAGCCACCAAGGTGTTTTCATCAACACGGACTCCAGTTACTTTACCATGAAAAAATGACAACTTTCTTTAGGCATTTTCAAGATGTCTTTCTTAGGATATGACCTTTCTTTCTTTTTCTTTTTTTAATCCTCACCTGAGGATATGTTTCCATTGATTTTTAGAGAGTGTGAAAAAGAGAGGGAGAGACAGAGAGAAACATCTATGTGAGAGGGACACTTTGATTGGTTGCCTCCTGCATGAGCCCTGGAGTTACAAAGAATATTACTAGTGGCATGCAGGGAGCTTAGCCAATGAGCGGTCAGAAAAGGTGTTTCCTCTGTAGTTCACACCTATCACCTCCAATCTCCAGCTCCACCCCTGCCAAGGCCTAAAGCCTTGGGTCCTGGGCAGGGAACCCCAAGCTCCCTCTGATCGCCTGCTCTGCCCCTCCAAGGCCCGAAGCCTCTGGCCGAGGCTTGGGTCCTGGGCAGGGCCCCCCCAGCTCCATCCTATCCCCCGGCTCTACCCCTGCCCAGGAGCCCCCTGGCTCAGGCCCTTCCTGGTTGCTCAGAACCCACCCCGGGCCTACCTCAGAGTGACCTGGGTGCTGAGAAAGTTCCCAGGACCCAGTCTGCTGGGCGCCAATGTATGCAGATTAACCTCCATATTTGTTGGGTTACTTTGCATACTCACTCTGATTGGCTGTGGGCATAGCAGAGGTACGGTCAATTTGCATGTTTGTCTATTATTAGGTATGACTAGAGGTCTGATGCACGAAGATTCATGCAAGAATGGGCCTTCCTTCCCCTGGCTGCCGACACTGCCTTCGCTCCGACCTGGAGCAGCCTTTCTGCCTTCCCTCACTGCCCAGAGGCCTAGAGCAGCTGGGGCGGTGTGGAATGCCTAGTCATTGCCATGGCGATGATGCAAGTGTTCCACCCCGCCCCCAGCTGCTCAGTGCCTGCATATGCAAATTAACTGGCCACCTTTGTTGGGTTAATTTGCATACTCACTCCTGATTGGCTGGTGGGCGTCACGAAGGTACAGTCAATTTGCATCTTTCTCTTTTATTAGTGTAGATTCTTAATAAAAATGTTACTTGAATTTTAGACTCTTGCCTATGGATATTATCTCCTTCAGTCTGGGAATCAAAAAGTCAAGGGAGATAATCCTATATAATAAATAGGTAATATGCAAATTAACCTTCATTACCTCACAAGATGGCTGCCTATGACCAGGCCAGCAGGGGGGTTAGTGAGGGACGAACAAATGACTGAACAAGCAGGCTGCGTGGGGTGGCCAGGTCAGCAGGGGGTTAGTGAGGGATGACCAAATGACTGAACAGCAGGCTGCATGGGGCGACCAGGCCAGCCATGAGGAATGACCAGGCCGGCGTGGGGGACAGTTGGGGGTGACCAGGCAGGCAGGTGAGCAATTAGGTGCCACCGGTTCAGGATTGTGAGAGGGATGTCCGACTGCCAGTTTAAGGCCTAAACCGGCAGTCGGACATCCCCCAAGGAATCCCGGATTAGAGAGGGTACAGGCTGGGCTGAGGGGAAACCACCCCCTCCGTGCACAAATTTTGTGCACCGGGCCTCTAGTATAGACAGAATAGACTGAAGTGCATTATGGGAGGTCCTTTCATTCCAGATCATCAGAGAGCCGGGTGAGTGGACCTCATGGCCTTGACTTTCTGTTCAGCACTGAATTGGACATGGGCATTGTGTTCTCAGCTTACATTGAGGAATGTCTTGAAGAAATCAGAGTTTTGTAGGGGTATTACTGAAGATATTTTATTCTATATTACTCAGTGTTTTCCTAGATAAGATTTTTTTTTCTAGAGTGTGGAAAAGAGAGAGGGAGGTGGGGAGAGAGAAACATCAATGTGTGAGAGAGAAACATGAATTGGTTGCCTCCCACACACACATTAGCCAGAGATCGAACTTGAAACCCAGGTATATGACCTTGACCAGGAATTGAACCCATGACCCTTTGGTCAAGGGCTGATGCTCTAACCACTGAGATACATGGGCCAGGGCTAGATGAGATCTTTCATTTAGACCTGTATGTCCACATGTGGCTACTGAGCATTTAAAATATGGATAGTGTGCCAAAACCGGTTTGGCTCAGTGGATAGAGCGTCGGCCTGCGGACTGAAGGGTCCCGGGTTCGATTCCGGTCAGGGGCATGTACCTTGGTTGCGGGCACATCCCCGGTGGGGGGTGTGCAGGAGGCAGCTGATCGATGTTTCTCTCTCATCGATGTTTCTAGCTCTCTATCTCTCTCCCTTCCTCTCTGTGAAATATCAATAAAATATATTTAAAATATGGCTAGTGCGACCGTGGGAATATATTTTATTTAATTTTTAATTAATTTAAATTGAAAAACTGAATACTCAGTAATTCAAAAATGTTTAAGTGTATTGGAACAAATTGGGTATGTGAATCTACTTCCTCAACTATACATTTCATGAAATCTGAGTATAGAATATTTCTGATGAAATTTAGTGCCTCTATTGAATTTAGTTGTGAGCGTAAGATACACATTATATTTTGATGACTTAGTATGCAAAATAAAAATCTCATGGTAGTTTTATACATTACGTTGAAATGATAATATCTTGGACGTCTTGAGTTAAATAAAATGTTACTAAAATTAACGTCTTTTTAAAAACCTTTTAAAATGTGGTTTTTAGAAAATTACACATGTGACTTACATTAGATTTCTATTAGGCAGCTCTGGCATAGGCTAAAGTTCCAGAAGAAAAAAAATCTGTTTCTTCTCAGAAAGTTGTATGTATTTATTGTTTTGTTTTCTCAAAGGAAATATGGATATTGCAGTCAAATTAATTTATCTTAAAGGGTAAATTCTTTATTATCAGAATCTCACAGCTCTGCTTTTGGCTTAGTATTATTTCCTCTAAGATCTTATCACTTTCATGCCATCATTTAATTTTTCCTCTGGTCTTATCTTCCTGCTGTGTCTGTTCTTGCTGTGGTTTAATTTGGTTTACATTTGTCTAATTCAGTGGTCGGCAAACTCATTAGTCAACAGAGCCAAATATCAACAGTACAACGATTGAAATTTCTTTTGAGAGCCAAATTTTTTAAACTTAAACTTCTTCTAACGCCACTTCTTCAAAATAGACTCGCCTGGGCCATGGTATTTTGTGGAAGAGCCACACTCAAGGGGCCAAAGAGCCGCATGTGGCTCGCGAGCCATAGTTTGCCGACCACTGGTCTAATTGATCATGTTGTGTGTATTCTTGTGAGTAACACCAAACCATAGTACGGAGAGCCCAGACTTCCCTGTGAAGTTCGACCTTAAACACGGCAGGACACGAACAATGATGAAACCTTACATTTGAAAGGAAAATGACAGAAATACAAGGGGTTGGCGTTTTGAGGACCCAAAGCTCCATCTAGTTCAGTGGTTCCCAAGGTGGGGCACATGGCCATAGGGGGCAGTTTGATTTTTAAGGGGGGCAATTCGAGAATGAATTGTTACCAGTGAATTTTTTGCATTTCTTATGGTTCTAGGAGCCTCATATACAGTATATAAATATATAGTGACATATTTATGCATTTCATTTCTCTGTTATATGTTTGGAAGCTTTATTTTCTATTTTTTCATATCACTTCATATTATTATGTTTTTTAACAATTTCTTCCACAGTACTTCAACTGTCCTTTCATTCTTTTATTTTTCTCTTTCATGGATGCCATGTTCTTTGGAAGCTTGTTTAGACCAAGTTAATGGCCTTTTAGGATTTCTCCATATGAATAGGAGTTCGTTTTTTGAATAATATGAATTATATGTCATGGCTGCGGGGGGGGGGGGGGGGGGCATCAGGATTTTAGAAATGCTTAGGTGGGGCATGGCCAAAAATGGTTGATCTAGTTCAACACAAGTCTTCTGTTTCTGAAAGCCACTCAGGTCTGTGGCTAGAAATCTCTCCCTGAGTGTTTTTAATAGGACCCAGCCTTTCACTAATTGAATGTCGCCACTTAAGGGATAATGTCAGTGTTGCTGAATGTTATCATCCGGGGATGATTTCCGGCTGCTGGATAATGCTGAGGCGAATCTGACGTACAGGAGTGCAGCACGAGAGATGTTGCTAATACGGCCACACGATGCTACCATGATGGATCGGCTGGTATATGGAGTGGAAAGTGTTTCCGTCCTTTTTACTGTGAAACCCAGCTGAGTTGCTCACTATAATGATTGCATTTGCGGTTATATTAAAAGATCAGCTGGTCCTATCAACCCTGAGCATTCACAAAGACTTCCTTGTTTTGTGTTGCGTTCTAGCACTTGCCCTTCCCAGCAAAGTGCCTTGGTAAGTTTCATAAAACCTTCTTGGACCCCATCTTTTCAGCCATGAAATGGAGGTGATGGTAGTTCTCTCTCATGGCTGCTGTGAAGTCATGTGTGAAGAGAATTTGGGGTGCTCAAAGACACATCATTCTCTCCCCTTCCTGCCTTGCCCCCCATTATGTTCCAGGCCACCATTTGTTATCTGGGGGACATGAATTTCCTGACTACTCCCACCTCCCCTGAGGCCCACCTCCACCATCATTTCCTGAGCAGCTGACATCTATTGAGTGTTTCCTCTGTGCCAGACACTTTACTCTCACAAGCTTTGGACCAGATGAGGGCATCAGGTCTTAGGGAGGTTCATATCTTGCCTGGGAAAATTATTATTCCTTCTTATAGTTGCAAAGAAATAAAACTGAGATCCACAAGCATGCCTGTCTGACTCCAAACTAGATGACCCTTTCATCACATACATTGGGAGCAGTAACTTGTTGTGGTCAGTGCTCTGAAACATTGATTACTGAAACATTGATTAGTGAGCTGACACTTTAGGGTCATCCCTCTAAAGAATTTTGCCTGCGTTCCGGGGGCAGCCACTCTGTGATTGGTGGGGACCAACCTGGCATGAGGCTCAGCTTGCTTCCTTCTGGTGAGGACTGCAGAAAGAAGGAAGGGCATGCCATTTTATGAGATAATTTTTTTTGCTGTTGTTAATCCTCACCTGAAGATACTTTTCCCATCGGTTTTTTAGAGAAAGTGGGTGGAAGGGAGAGAGACAGAGACAGAGAGAGAGAGAAACATTGATGTGAGAGAGACACATCTATTGGCTGTCTTTTGCACATGCCCCCGACCAAGGCCAGGGATAAAGCCTGCAACCAAGGTATGTGCCCTTGACAGGAATAGAACCCAGGACCCTTCAGTCTGCAGGTGGACACTCTATCCACTGAGCCAAACTGACCAGGGCGAGATAATTTTTTTTTTATTTAGAAAGTGGCACATACATTAGCTAACTTTATTATAAACACAAAATACCTCAATCTGAGTGAGGGTTAAACCTTATAACCAATTCAAGCTCAACTCTAGGGCTTAGTTTATAAAGTAACTAACATATGCTCCTCTCTTTAAATATTACTTTAAAAACAAGGACAAAAGACTGCGTGGAGTCTTCCCTGTCCGGTGAGCACAGGATTGCTGGTTCATGAACTGGCCTCTGGCAGAGGGCAAGGGGAGACTGGAAAAGGAGGCAGGCTGCTCCAGATTGTGGGTGGCAGGTTTAGTCAGCAAGGGGGCTTACCTGTGATGCTTGTCTTGGGTGACCACAAGCCCAGATCTCTGTCCCCCTCTGCCAGCATCTTACACGTTTATATAGAGGCCTTGCCAGGGTTCAGCCACAGATATGGTCCACAGGTCTCCACAACACACTGCTCTCTCAAGGCTGCGTCCTTGACAGTGGCTCTGGCTGTGGGAATGGTGGGCAGAATGTACATTCCAAGGACAGGGAGGGAGTGAAGACCCTTGGATTGCTTGGGTCCAGGTTGAGGGTCAATAGTGGTCACATCCTCTTGATGACCTGCTCCAACAATGGCGATATCATCTATTATAGGCAAGTATGTTATAGAGTAAGCTCCTGTTCCGATGCACATCTTCCATCTTTTGGTAATCAAAATTTAAATGGTCAGAGTAAAGCAGAGCAAACCACACTGAACCAAAAATGGACGCAAGAAACATAATTTTATTTGGCTCTAGATTTTATCTCATTCCCTCAGTCTATCTCCTTCCAAATGTGTGACTTCTTTCTAAAGAGGAAAGACCTAATTCTTGCTAGTTATTTTGAGAACATATAAAGTTTATTCCAATAGACATAGTAAAGTTCATTTATTCATTCGCTCATCAGAAAATGTGTATTGATCACTCTGTTTAAATAAATAAATGATAAACTTTATAAGTATGAACTGCTTTAGGCACTGGAGAATGAGCGGATATTAGAGCTTTTCCATAAATTAGATTTTGATGGAGGAGAGTATACATGAGCATGATGAAGTAAGAGGTGGACAGGAAGAGTCTGAAGAGCATGATGGAGTCATAGCGAAAGGACAGATGTTGGAGGGACAGATGGGGACACACAGAAAATACACTCTTTTCTTCCAGCTGCCTCACATATAACCGACATTCAAAAAGCAATTGTTGGAAACATAAATGAATTTTGTCAAGAGTTGGTTCCTTTCCAAAAATGCACCCTAAACATTGAACTGCTTCCCAGTCCCATTGAAGGTATCATGTGGAGATCATGTAATGCTTGGACACTGAAGACCCTCTTTCCTGGGTGGTGTTGAATATCATGGTCAAAGATCAATGAAAAGTGAGGTTGAGAGGATCCTTAAGAGGCTCCTTTGTAAAAACTACAAGCATAAATATCAGTTTGACTTGCCTTATGTTGTAAATCTTGCCTGTGGTTTTAAAATTTGGAGATCTCTGTATAAAGCAGTAAGAAGTAAGTTTGAGTAGGGCCTGCTCGCAGCTGGGACAGCAGAATCAAAGGTATCGCGTCCTGCATCATATTCTGCAAAATGCTCGCCAGTATGTGTGCATGGCTCTGTTGTTTTCCGAGTTTTCCTTTATAGCCTCTTCTGGTTCATTGTCACGTGGAATGTGTAAGGTAAGATGTGTTGAGCTTAAAAGTCTCATCATGGATTATGAGGACATTTTTTAATCACTCACTATCTTTTTCGGAGTAAGTCAATGTTTTGTCATTTTGAGAAGACATTTAAGAGTTTAAATATATGTTCTTACTTAGTACAATTGCCACATTATTGCTTGGGGCAAGTTGATGTAAAATATTTAAATAGAAACAGCAGATTAATCCCCCAAAGGAAAAATAACATTTTGCTATAAACCATTTTCCCCGCAAACCTTGGAGTGAAATTCTTGTGGGGTGTCTATTCTCTCTCGGTTCCTGAATGAATTTAGATTAGACTCATAACTTGGTTTTTGTCAGTTCATTAGATAGTCTTGCTTGAGCTAAGCTGCGTGCCCTTTCTTCACGGAGAAACTTTACAAAAGGAAATAATTTCTGGTTGAGCGTCATGATGCCGTGTTTCACATGGGACAGAGCGGAGGAGGAGTGATGAAGGATGTTATATATAAGACCACAGGGATTAATGGAGGCCCACAGAAGATGGGTCACCATGAGGAGGAGTGATGAAGGATGTTATATGTAAGACCGCAGGGATTAATGGAGGCCCACGGAAGATGGGTCACCATGGTGATATCCTTTCACTCATTAGAGAAAACTCAAAGTTCTGTTTAAGTTGGGGAGAGCAATATTCATTGATTTATTTTTTTCTTAGAAATTTTTATTTTTATTTTGGTAAACTATATCACAAAATGTATAATTTAAACTATTTTTAAGCCCACAATTCAGTGGCACAATGTGGTGTAGTCATCACTATCATTTCTAAAACTTTCTCACCACCCCTTCCCTCAAACAGACATTCTGTAACCATTAAGCAATAACGTCTCATCTTCCTCTACCCCCCATTCCTTGGTAACCTCTAGTCTACTTTCTATCTCTATTAATATGCCTAATGTAGATATTTCATGTAAGAAGATTCACACAATATTTGTCCTTCTTTGGCTGGCTTATTTCACTTTGCATAATGTTTTCAAGGTTCATCCATGTTGTGTGACATATTGGAACTTCATTCCTTTTGATGGCTGAATGATATTCCATTGTATGTGTATTTCACATTTTATTTCTCTACTCATCTGTTGATGGACACTTGTTTGTTCCAAACAACTTGGGTTATTTCTACCTTTTGGCTGGTCTGAATGATGCTGCAGTGAACACTGGCACACAACTACACTTGAGTTTCTCTTTTAAATTCTTCTGGGTACATGACTAGGAGTGAAATTGCTGAGTCATATGAAATTCTGTTTATCTTTTTGAGGAACCACCAAACTGTTTCCACCAGCAATGTGCCAGGATTCTGATTTCTCCACCTCCTCATCAACACTTGTTACTTTCTTTTTTTGTTTGTTTTTCTCTAGCCATTCTAGCAGGTATGAAGTAATATCTCACTGTGGTTTTGATCTATATTTCCTAATGACTAATGGTGCTGAGCAAATTTTCATGTCGCAGGGGTGGGCAAACTTTTTGACTCGAGGGCCACAATGGGTTCTTAAACTGGACTGGAGGGCCAGAACAAAAGCATGGATGGAGTGTTTGTGTGAACTAATATAAATTCAAAGTAAAGGAGCGGAGGGGAGAGCAAGAGAACCAGATAGAACAGCCGGATCTGGCCCGCGGGCCGTAGTTTACCCACGGCTGGCTTATGGCCATTTGTATATATTGTTTTGAAAAACGTCTATTCGTTGTGGGGTTCTTTATATGTTCTGGAGTCAAATCTTTATGAGGTATGTAATTTGTAAATACTTTCTCCCATTTTGTCTATTTCACTATCTTGATCATTTCATTTGATGTCCTGAAGTTGTTTTTTTTATTTTTGTGAAGTCTAATTTATCTTCTTTTTCTTTTGCTCTTACTTTTGCTTTTCTATCTCAGAATCCAAGGTGATGCAGAATTATCCCTGTGCTGTCTTCTAAGACCTTTATAATTTTAGCTTCTATATTTAGGCTGTTGATCCATTTTGAATTAATTTTTGTGTATGGTACGAGGTAGGGATTCAACTTAATTTTTTTGCATGTGGAAATCTAGTTGTCCCTGTTCACTGATTCTTTCAGCACAAATATTTTTCTCATCAGTGTCTTCAAAACTTTAAGAATTCAATTTAGCCAACAGAGGAAAAAGTAAGACAAAATAAACTCCTCACTGCCTCACACTTTAAGGGTTAACTCCACTTCTGACATCTGTTCCAGAGAGGAGCAGCATCCACACACTGTCTTTGCTTCATAGCCCTGAGAAGTGCGCCTTCCTTCTCTGAGGAGACTTGGGTGTGACAGCTTGTTATGGAACTAGGAAGCTTATGGACAACGTGAAATAGAGGTTTTCCAATGCCCTTTAGGGTTAGACTGTTACCTGTACAGTTCCTTCAGAATGTCAGGAGTAAGCTTGACCCAGCTGTTTGGGAGCCGCTGATATCATGAGGTTATTTTAGCAACCAGAAGATAATCAATACCTGGACACCGGTTGATGGGTTTGAGGAGAGATGCCTCTGGCAGAATCTCAGTTCCATTTTGATTTTGACAGCTCAGGGCCCATAACTGTGTATGTTCATCTTTCAACAATTTTTTTTCCTCAGTGAAATATGTGGCTTTTCTTTTTTGCTAGAAAATTGTCCTTAAGAAAGGGTTAGTTATAGTTCCTATAGGGAAGTTGCACCTTTCTCAACTCATTGTATTTCAGTAAAATATAATGAGCATCTATTATGGGTTAAGTGTTCTGCCAGGCATTGGGAATCCCATAAAGAATAAGAAACTATTCCAGCCCCAGGGCAACTTAACAAAGCAGTGAGGGAGATAGGTAGCTATGTAGTCAAGCAGACACAATTATCGAAGACAGAAGGGAGTACTTTCCAGAAGTACAAGAGCTGTGAGATTTTATAGGGGTGCTTTTCAGACCCAAAATGCCATAGTTCAGATACTGTCTCTGCAAATCACTGTGTGTGGGAGAGCTGGTTACTTAACCTCTCTGAGCCTTGGTAATTGCATCTAACTCAGAGGGTTGTTCCAAAATAGTAGCGATACGGAGATACGCTAGGTGAATGTTCCTGGTGGGCACAGAGTAATCACTCAAGACCTAATGTTTAGAGTGTCCCAGGCAATCTCAGTCTCTCTACATAACGATCTCAAACAATCTATGAGACAGATATTAACCCCATTTCTGTCAGATGAAACAGAGACTTAATGGAGATTAAATTGTTTGCACCAAACCCAATAACTAGCCAAGAGTGTTGTTGGAATCTGAAGGTAAGCAGTTTATTCACAGACCTTACACTCCTAATCACTTTCTACTGCCTTTCAAGGGAACAAGTAATGTCTCGTGGTCACACACTTGAAAGAATAATTATTTAGGGTTGGGGTAATCATGGAAGGCTTCCTGGAGGACTTAGACCTTGAGCCTAGCCTTGAGGTATAATGGAAAACCTTTATCCTCTCTCTCTGGACTCTGGCTTAAACACATTGTGTTGTGTTAACACTACGTGGGTAGAGAACAGTATTTTGATTTTTCAGATGCCCCAGGGTTATCTGCCAGCTTCCTCCTGATATTTATTAAACCTGATGCTGCCGTATTTCTCTAACCATCACATTTTGCTGTTCCATACCGTGAGCGACAGCGTCTCCCACAAGGGCTCTGGTGCAGAGGAGCGTACAGGGCCGCAATCCAGGGCTGTCACTCAGCGTTAGGGCTTTCATCACCTTCGGCAGCGTGCGAAAATTGTAGGTTAAAAGGGGGCAGAAGTTGAATTTGCTTTTTTGAGGCTAGCCCTGGTTGTTTAGTAAACACTCTTGATAACGAAGAGCTGTCATAAAAGCCCCCCAAGATTTGTAATCTGATAAAAACGACAGTTTAGGATGCTCACGTGAGAACCCGGCCACACTCGAAGTCCCTCTGTTTACATGTTGGTAATACACACAGCTCGTGATTACGGGAATTGGCCCAATTTGTACCCACTACGATGCTGTGAGCATATTCTCTTAACATGATTGACAGCACACACTATATCAAGATCTTTTTATTCCCTGTATTAAAATAATATGAACTGTGAGAAGATGAAAGCCTCATTTACATAACCTGAGATAAAGAAGGTGAAATATTGTAATTATCCTTTCAAGCCAAGTTTTCACTGCTATTTAAATTAACCTTCACAAAGAGCAAGTTAACCCCAAGGAGAGCTCTTGTCCCATAAAATCTACTTGTGAAATCGGGGCAGTTTATAAACTGGTTGGTCAATTAGCTGTTTGCTATTGAGATGCAGACGGCGAGTTGAAAATGATGACAGCGAATCAGGGATTGCTGTGCTGCTGTAGGGCATTTTCATCTTTTTCTCTGATAATGTTCCATTTTTATTTGGGTTAAATGACAAGATTATTACAACTGGCCATGCTTTCTTGATTTTTTTTTCAAAGTAGTGAGATGGAAAGAACAATGATCTGGAATCAGAAAATGTGGGTTTTAGTCTGAGCTCTGCCACCCACTAATTCTATGAGCACATGAGACTCATTTTACTCCTAAGGTTCAGTTTGTTGAAAAACTAAATGGTCTAGATCAGTGGTCGGCAAACTGCGGCTCGCGAGCCACATGCGGCTCGCGAGCCGCTGTTTGCCGCTCTGTTGACAAATGAGTTTGCCGACCACTGCCTTAGGGAAAAACACTTAAAAAACATTTTAATAATGTACTAATGTCTTTAACTTGAAGTCAAAACTTCTGGGTAAGGGTAATGCCTTATAGCATTGGTCGGCAAACTCACTAGTCAACAGAGCAGTAAACTGCGGCTCGCGAGCCACATGTGGCTCGTGAGTGGCAGTTTGCCGACCACTGGTCTAGATGATATCTACCCACTGTAAAATGCTAGGACTCTAAAAGAAAGCTCACGGTACCTACCAGAGAAATATATAGTTACAGTGATATTTTAAAATTCACTATGTCACAAATCCTTCATGTCTAACATTATGTTTTTTAGAATATGTTTTTATTGATTTCAGAGAGGAAGGGAGAGGGGGAGAGAGATAGAAACATCAATGATGAGAGAGAATCATTGATTGGCTGCCTCCTGCATTCCCTCTACTGGGGATGGTGCCCACAACCCGGGCATGTGCCCTGACCAGGAATTGAACTGTGATCTCCTGGTTCATAGGTTGATGTCAACCACTGAGCAACACCAGCTGGACTAACATTAATAAAAAAACAACAACAGAAAAACCCTGAAGTTTCTGAGTTATATAAAAACCAGAATGTTCTAATGGTTGTTTTCATTTTTGCATTAGAAATAACAGAGAACAAGGAAGCCATAGCATGTCTGATGCTTTGAATCTCATTACCAATTCAATAAAGTATTCAAATAAAAATGAGTGATGTTTTTAACCACAAGCCACAGTTTCATCATTTGGGGTTTTAAAAGAAAAAAGAATTCAAACGATTCTTGCTTTGGTTATGCGTTGCTGTCTATTGTAAGCCCAAAGTTAGTGGCTTAAAATTGCAACATTGATTACTCACAGTTGCCATGGGTCAGGAATCTGGGTGTGACTTATCAGGGTGTCTCTGGGTCAAGGCTGTGTGGTTGAAGTCACACTGTTGCTGAAGCTGTGGTTTCATGTGAAGACCCAGCTGTTGGGAGGGCTTACTGTATGCTCACTTACGTGGATGTTGGAAGAACCTAGTTCTTTTTAGCCGGTTGGAATGAGAGCTGTTGGTTAGACCCTTCCTCTCTTTATTCTTTCCTTTGTGGGTTTCACATAGGGTGACTCAAAACATGGCAGCAGAGAGAGTGAAAGGGAATAAACACCAAGAACAGAAGCAACAGTCTTTCTATAATTTGATCTCATAAGGGATAGCCCATGCCTTATGCCATATTCTAATACTTAAAAGCATGTCAATGATTTTAACTGACCTTTAAGGGGAGGAAATTACATAAGGGCATGAAAACCAGGAGGGGGGGATCTCTGGGGGATCTTAAAGGCTGTCTACCACAACCCCTAATATTCTTTTACCTTATTTATTTCAGGAAAATGGTTCTAATATAAAAAATACCTATTCTGTGTCTTTTACTGTGATATAAAACCATCATCTTTACAACTAGATGCCATTTATTTAGGGCAGGTAAATTCCAGCCTACCTTAAATCAATAAAATATTGGTATTTTCAATGGCTTTAGTGGCCTGTAGATATATGAACATTAATTATCAAGTAATTTCAAAGGTATAAAGGAGAAGCAAAGGTGGGTCACCTTGTAAATTAAGGTAAGTCTTCTAGGTTGGCTACAGGTGGATTGTAATCGTGGTTTATCAAACCTCTCTGTTTAGAAGTCACATGAAAATGGGTTTCTTTCATCTTGATTATTACGTAGCCTCTTTGTGTGCTAGGCATGGTGAGGAATGTGCTACTCTGGGCCAAAGAGATACATGGACATGATTCTCTCTGTGCCTTCACTAACTGCCATCTTTCCCTTTTTGGCATTCTTACCACCTCTGCCAACTCTTTTTTGTTATTGTTGTTAATCCTCACCTGGATATTTTTCCATTGATTTTTAGAGAGATTGGAAGGGAAGAGGAGAGAGAGTGGAACATCTGTGAGAGAGACACATCAATTGGTTGCCTCCCACACATGACCCGATCAGGCTGGGGCTCAAGTGTGCAACTGAGATATGTACCCTTGACTGGGATCGAACCCAAGACCTGTCAGTCTGAGGGCCAACCCTCTATGCCACTGAGCCAAAATGGTTAGGCTGCCAACTCATACTGGCAAGAAAAGGTAAGAAACCTGCAACTTGGAGTCCCCCACAAAGCATGAGCTCATTCCATGGCATTGCATTTTAAGCCTGGCTTTGCGGAATGACAAGCTCTGTTCCCTGGTGGGGGAATCGAGGTAAACAGGAGGGAAAGATGTTTTCTCTCCAGGGGGAGCCTTCGGAGGGAAAGTGCCCCAGTTCACCTTTAGGGGGAAACTGCCTACTCCTCCCACAGGTAAAGTCCTGTTCCTTTTCCAACCCAGGGTCATGGAGCAGTGTGCTGAGCTGAAGGCCATGCTGCGGGGGCAGCAGATAGAAATTCTGTCTCCTGGTGTGTAGCTCGTACTCTTTGAGAAGGAGAAAAGAAAGGGATGATACTAAACTGCTGGAGAAGAGCTCTATTCTTTCTTTATTAAGCTAAGTGAAGATTCTGGAAAGAGACAAGTTGTGGGAAATAGTGAATAAGGTGGGTTTGGTGATAGGGCTAGGAAGGAAGGAAATTGACATGAATTGTACTTCACAGTTTTCTTTATTTTCATCCTTGAGATGGGATGTTATTATTTCTAGTTTTTAAAATGAGGCAACTTGTGCTTAGAGAGGTTGGCTGCTGTCTTGGGTCCTTAATATGGGATAATGGTAGTCCTGATTTCATAGGGTTGTCTTGAGGGTTAAATGGGTTCACACCTAACAGTGTTTCATAAGTGCTGCTTGTTGTTCTAATTCCTATGGTTGCTATTTCACAAGGTCACATAGCGAGGAATGAGCAGGGTAAGCATGCGAACCCACATACATGATTCAACCTTTTCTGCTTCCTCTAAAATAAGCAAGGTGATAGCTAGTGATGGGAGGCTGACCCAGGTGGGTGAGAGAGCAGGAAGGAAGAGGAGGAATTGCAGGTAGAAGAGGAGAGAGGGCTGTGAGACGGTCTATGTGATAGCAGCTGGAGAGTGTGGGAGCTGATGTAGGCAGACATGAAGTGCTGGAGGGTTTTAAAGTCAACGGTGATTTATTTGGATTTGATATGATATTGAGTGCCAAGGGAGGCTGTTGGGAGGTGCGTTATTGGGTCAAAGCAGAGGTGGGGAAAAAGTTTTAGAGGGGATATTCTCAGCTATTACTAAGGAAGGGAGGGTAGAGGATGAGAGCTCCTTTTAAAAGTAAACCAAGATCCAGAATAGCAGGGAACAGCAGGCAGACAATACCTGAGAATGGGCTGAATAAACATGGGGCTGCAGAATGTTGCCTCAGTTCTTGGCCATATATGCTAATATATATATTTCCTTCCTTCCTTCCTTCCTTCCTTTCTTTCTTTCTTTCTTTCTTTCTTTCTTTCTTTCTTTCTTTCTTTCTTTCTTTCTTTCTTTCTTTCTTTCTTTCTTTCTTCCTTCCTTCCTTCCTTCCTTCCTTCCTTCCTTCCTTCCTTCCTTCCTTCCTTCCTTTCTTTCTTTCTTTCTTTCTTTCTTTCCTTCTTTCTTTTTTTGTTTTTCTCTGCAAGACTTAGAGACCATGGTGGTTTCCTGAAATAATGTGGCTGGCACCTGGGGATGGTACACGTGGGAATGAGAGATTTTGCATGGAGCCAGAAATCCAGCCAGACTTGCCAACGCGGGTCTTCCTGGTTTTGTCTTTGCCGGTAATGAGGACCACAGGGGGTGTGGGTGCCTGCAAAGGGCCGCATCAGCAGCACAGATAAAGTTTGCCGAATTGGAAAAGTCGAATTTCCCACAGAAGCAGGGCGGTGGCTAGCTCGGGAGTGTGGCGAAAACCTCTGTGATCCATGGCTTCCTGACTTGGACTGGGGCCAAGATGGATTGATGTAAATTAGAGGCCACGGAAAGTTCTGGGGTGGAGAGGGGGTTGCCTGCAGTGACCGAGAGTTCTAATCTGAAGGGACCTTTACACTAAGCTACATGTTTGGGCTTTATTTATTTTTTTAAATATATTTTTATTGATTTCCGAGAGGAAGGGGCAGAGAAATAGAAACATCAATGATGAAAGAGAATCATTGATCAACTGCCTCCTGCATACCCCACACTGGGGATCGAGCCCACAACCAGGGCATGTGCCCTGACTGGGAATCGAACCATGACCTCCTGGTTCATATGTTGACACCCAACCACTGAGCCTTGCTGGCTGGGCTGAGCTTTGTTTTATGGAAGAGTGGGTAGGTCTGTGCTCTGTTCAGTGGAGAAATGTCCACTCCAGTGGGATGAGGAGGGGCGTGGTCCCCTGACTGCAAGTACTGAATGTGTGCTTTCCGAGGGGGACACCACCTTCTGTCAGCAGGGCCGCAATTTTCCAGATGTTAGGTGGTGGGGACAAGTGTCACGTTCACCTGTGCCTTCTGGAGGGTCCCCTAGACCAAGTCGGTCATCTCCATCTCTGAACCTTAGTCCCACCCATTTCTGAGCTAATCCAGACCTGGGTGGGAAATGTGTCAACAACCTGAGCTCCCTACTTGATGGGACCTGGAATGCGCCTTGCTGCTTTGGACGGAGAATCCCAAGCACCAAGGATGAGCCCTCCTTCCTCCCTCCAAGGGACCCTGTTTGCTGTATTTCTGGTCTCTGGCTGGGCGTCCTGTGAATCAGCAGATCGTCTTTCTGTTCTTTCAATGCCCTTTCCCTCCTATATATATAATTCAACAAATTAGATATAATTAGTGTTTTATAATTGACTAGAAGCCCAGTGGGGTCCCTAGTCGCTGCCGGCTGCTGGCCCGGTTCTCCCTCCCTTCCCCGGGGCCACCTGCTGCCACTGCTGGCCAGGGCCTCCCTCCCTCCCCCTGGCTGGCCCACTCCTTGGTTGAACTCTAGGAAGAACTCCGGTCGAGGGGACAATTTGCATACCACGCTTTTGTTGTATAGGATTTGCTGAAAGGTAGAACTTAAATGTCTTCATCAAGAAAAATAGGTAAATATGTGAGGTGAAAAATGTAATATGTAACTAGATGGTAGAATCCTATCACAATTTATACATATATCAAATCACCACTAAACTTTAAAGATTTTGTCATTTATACCGGAAAAAAGCCTCAATTTCCTATTGCTATATCCCACTTCTCCCTGAGTCATCAGAAATAAGTTAAATTACATCCAATGAACTCTGCTTGAGAACATAGGCAAGGAGGTAATACACTTTACCCGGATTTAAGCAAAAAGCTGGCATTCGATCACGGAAGCTTTAGTTATCTGGGCAAGGTGGACTAGACAGAAAACAGCAGCCACTGTAGTGCTTTGTCATATCAGGTGGCACCCTAAGCAATTACATCAAATATTGAGGAGTCACTTTTCATTTTGTCTCATGAGTGGTGACCTGAGCCTTTTGCTCCTCTCTCTCTCTCTCTCTCTCTCTCTCTCTCTCTCTCTCTCTCTCTCTCTCTCGATCTGTTAACTCTGTCCTTTGCAGAATCTCTCAGCTCACTGTTCACATCCAAATTTACTTTGTTTCTACAATTTGTGGGCTTTGATGTCATTATCCTTTTTAATATGTTTTTGTTGATTTCAGAAAGAGAGGAAGGGAGAGAGAGAGAAACATCAATATGAGAGAGAGACTTTGATTGGTTGCCTCCTGCATGCTCCCTACCGGGGCTTGAACCTGTAGCTTGGGCATGCACCCTGCCTGGGAATCGAACCAGCGACCTTTTGGTGCACAGGACAATGCTGAGCAACACAGGCCAGTGCATGATGATGTTTTTTCTTAAAACAATATCAAGGAGATTAAAATTTCAGTGACTGAAATTTCTCAAATCCAGATGTGATTTCTGAAGCATAATGTGAATGCCTTTAAGATCATCTCTAGAGTATTGAACAGCAGTGTCCATTATAAGCTTCTAGATACGTATTCTGATTTTTTTACCTGATATCATAGACTGGTCACTTCTGTTCTCTCAAACCTCTTTTTCCCTTTAAGTTGTATCTTTTTTTTTTTCTGGCATAACATCAATTTTTCAGCATTGCATTTTTGATTTGTCCATAAAATAAAGGCCTGTGCTCTTTTAAATAGTGGCCTAGAATTGTTTTGCCTTTTGTGTAAAATGCTTTGATTGTTTCTGAAATCATTCTGAGGATCTATGATACTGTATGCATTCCGTTTTTCTATGGACACTTAGGTAATTTTCTGAAAAACACTGAATAGTAAGAATGGCTCCAAATGTACAATTTAGTCTTAAAGTTAGTATCAAAATCCAAGTTCTGCTGAGATATATTCTAAAGATTCTTTCCATTGTTAAAATAACAAAGTATGTTCTTTTAAAAATACTTTGTTTTTGAATGTGGTTTGAGCCACTTCCCAATTTCTTCTTTCCATTTTTTTAATGTCCTTCCCTTTTTCCTCTCCCTCTTCCTCTTTTCCTCTCTCCTTCCTTCCTTCCTTTTTCCCCCACAAGTAGTTCAAATCTCTACCCAGTGGCAAATCTTATTCTAGTCTCTGGTGTGTTTCAGGAAGAACAAGTAAGTCAGTCTGGCTGAAGCAGAGTGAGCAAGGAGCAGATGGTAGGAGATGAGGCCAGAGAGGTGGAGAGGTGACGGGAAACAGGATTCTGGAAGACCTTATAGGCCATTGTAACATTGTCAGCTTTTGTTCTCAAGACATGGGGGCCATTGGAGGGTTTGAGCAGAGGAGTGGCACCATCTAGCTTTCAGAATCACGCTGGTTGTGTCCTGAGACTAGGTTGCAGAGGGGGCAAAGATAGAAGCAGGAAGACTCAGTAGAATACTTTTGCAATCACCAAAGAAAGAGTGATGATTCCTGGACCAGGGTGAAGATAGTAGGAAGTGACCAGATTCCAAATGTATTTGGAAGATAGAATCAACAGAGTTTGCAGGTAGAGAGAATGTGGGGTATTGATAGGGGCAGAAATAGAATATTGGGGACCAACTGTAATTGTAAGAAATATTAATCATGATTTGTTAACCATGATTAAAGAGGGCACGTTCTAACCTGGCTGGGAGTTGCACATGGGACCTGGGAGCTCACCTGAAAATGCGGCCCATCTGCTCCATTGAACCCTGTCTCTGCTTAATTGGCTCCAGTAGTGACAGGCAGCTTGGACCCGTTGATGGTCCGGTTACAGGAGGAGAAGTAATAAACTGTGCCACATGCTGCTGTTAGGTCCATTACAACGAGGGTGAGACCTAGCAATGGGAGAAACGGGGGCAGATGCAGGAACAGACAATCGCATAGATGTCTTTTGTTGACAAGAGGTGCAGAAAAATGGGTTAGTTGCTGCAGGAGAATGAGAATTCAAGGTAATCAAAGTGAACTGTAGTAGACCGTAGAAATACAAGTGACCTAGAATTTCTCAGCTGCTTTTCTTTTTTTAATTTTTAAAAATCTTTATTCTTGAACATATTAAAGCTGTTTTTCATGTTGTCCAAGAGGACTGAGTATCCTGCACACTTTCTTTATTCATCCACTGAGATTTACTGATCATCAAACTTGGACTTTCAGGTCTAGAAACTTTTATGATGAAAGGATTCTGCTAAGAGAATATTTCTGTGGTTAATTAGACTATTAGAGCTCAATCTAATTAGGATCTGATAAGAAGCATTACATTTGTTTCAGCTTTTTTGATTGATTTTTTCATGAAATTAATAATTAATTTGTTCAGAAATATTTATCAAACACCCACTATGTATGTGTGAGTCAACAGCTAAGGATAAAACAATGAGTGTGGTGTAATCCTGAAGAAATAAACATGAACTAATAGTGGCAGTACCAATTGATTTGGGCTCTGATGGAGGTCCATTCAAAGCGCTGTAGTAACAGTAAGTAGGAGAATACAGCAGGAGTAGCTGAAAGATTTTGATAGGGCAACTGAAGGAGATGTAACGGAGCCTTCAGCTCTTTATTGTAAGCAATGGGGATGCCCAGGGGGAGCGATTGTAAGGCATCAGCTGACCTTACTGCAGCTCTTTAATACACACAGTGGTGCACAACCTCTCTCGCATCCAGTATCCTGATAGATACTTTCACATAGCTACGGAAAAGCTCAGAGAGAGGACTGCAGTCACTGTTTCCATGAAGTTCAAGTTTTCCAGGACCTCTCAACATTATCTAATCCAACCCCCTAGTGGAGATCTAAATTCCCTTTCTCCCAAATCAGCAGATGAGTTCAATGCTGGCCAGATCCAGCCAGCTGTGTTTACACCTAAAGGGAAGCAGAAACTCACTCTAGGAAATGAGAAAAAATTGTGATGTCTGAGGACAACTTCAAAGCAAAATTTTAAACTTTAATCACTCACCATGTCTAAGAAAACATTTTTGCAAAGCAATGCAGTTTCAAGTTGAACATGACAGATAAAAACGATGATAAAAAATTCCATTGAAGTTGAGAGTGACCCTGAAAGAGTTAAGGACATGCTGGCTAGGGAGAAAAACTCCAAGGTGCCTCCTTCCCCTTCCTTTGTGTGCTAAGCAGGTGATTATTTTGTTTAATGGTTCATTTGGGGCTGGTGTTTAAACCTGGCAGACAGCAACATGGGCTAGATTTGAAGCATGGTTTGAAGAGATAGTTATTATACATGGCTGAGCTGAGATAATCATGGGATGGAGTGATGTGGCAGATCTGGGTAATGACAAGCCATTGTTTCCTGTTAAATACTAAGAGCTCAAGACCTGGCAATTACTGCTTTGAATAACAATCACAATAACAATAGCACTACAATCATAGGACGAAGAGGAATTAACTTTTTTATAGAAAACTAACTCTGTCTATGGGACATTATGCTATGGACTGCTCATGAATTATCTCATTGAATCCTCATAACACATTTATGATGTAAGTAAATGTTGCTATCTATACTTTACAGATGAGGAAATTGAGAATTACAGGTCAAATTGTTAGGTGCAGAAATAGAATACTGGGGACTAGCTGTAATTGTAAGAAATAAGAATCATGCTCTGTTAACCGTGATTGTTTTGTTCTGATTAAAGAAGACACATTCTAACCTGGCTGGGAGTTGTACTCAGGACCTGGGAGCTCACCTGGAAATGCAGCCCATCCTCCCCATCGGGGAGCTGCCTATTATCATGGAAAGATTAACAACCTCATTGCAGAAACCAGAGCCACCAGCCCTTTGCATATCACTAGCCCTTTGCATATCACCAGCTCATTGAAGACCCCCAGCCTTTGCATACCCACAGCCCTTTGCAAATCTCCAGCCTGCATTACCTGTTAACTGTCCAATTGACATACCCTTTTGCCTACTTCCCATGTAATCTTTGTCCTTCTACCCAATAGGAGCAGCTGGCTTATGGGGAGAGGCAGAGCAGCTTTTTGTGGATGACCTGCTGCTCTCCCATACTGCTGGCAGGATTAGAATAAATGCTCATATATGATCCAACCCTGTCTCTGCTTAATTGGCTCAAGTAGTGACAGGCAGCATGGACCCATTGGTTGTCTGCTTACAGAATGGAGCTGGGATTTGAACAGAGGTACTTTTGGCTCAGTCTCTGTGCTACAGAGTTATCTTTGTCCATGATGCATCTTACCTGATACACTGTAAACTCTTTCAGTGGAACTGCATTTAGCTGACCCTTGTAAACTCCAGATGTCTATCACAGTGTCTTGTAGGTAGTAAATTCATTGAGTGAAGAAATGAACAAATATTGAGTGAAGCAATGAATGAATAGAGCCTGTATCAACAATGACAAACACTTTACCTTAAGAAAGAGAATCCTGTAATTCCTAAAGTATTTAATTTTTAACAGAACTCTCGGAAAAGGGTAATGATAAAGTAATAAAAAAAGTATGTAAAATAATTAGTTTCAGCATCTTATTTTTTTTTTTCGAGATTGTTCTGGGATATTCCCATTTAAAAAGGGGACAATCTCATGAAGCAAGAATCCCCGAAACCAGCAATGTGCTCTATTAATGTGCATCTTTTCCTTTCATATGGTGATGCTTTGTGTATTTAATCTTTTATCTCTAAAACAGAATTAAATTGTTTAGTGACTCAAAAGTGGAAAATTTTGCTCTGTACCAAGACACAAAATATCATTTCTGGACTGAGTGTGAATAAATGTTCCCTGGTTACCACTTTAGTGCCTCAACCAGGCCAATGTCAGAGGTCAGAGATGCATCCTTTCCAGATTAATTATTAGAGCAGGTAGACTATGTGTTCTCATGCTTCACAATTAATACTCAGACTGTTTTGGAAGAAAGATAATTTGGTGCTGGAAAGGGAGACAATTTTGTGTTTTCTGGCTCATTCTTCAGGGATAAAAATAAAGTGGAGGATCTGCACTTCTAGTCTTTATTGCAGTGGAGATGGCAGCTGATTAATTAAGCTGTCACCCAACTGTAAACAACCCCTGTCAGTTATTTTACAACTTTAATAAAGTTTTTAGAAATTTACATCAAAATTTTAATCAACAGTCCATGTATTATTTATAGTACCCGGGTAGTATCAGTGCGGTGTATTTATCAGCACTGTGCCTGGTGCCGAATTTCAAACTTGATTCTTCATTAAATTTTAATTCCCGAACTTAAACTCCCGTAGGTGAGCACAGAGAGGGAAATTACGAAGTCCTCACCCATCTTGGAATTGAGAGCGCTGGCCAGGCTGCTCCGGGCTTCATGGAGCCCAGGGGGGAAATGTCTCATGGATGGCCCCCAAATCTCCCAAAGATGTTGACACTTTCCATCTTTGCCTGTTGAATTGCTGAGTGACCAGTATTCCTATATGCTCAGCACTGTCCTAATGACCTGGAAGTAACACCAGTTCTTTACAAAAACACCAAATACCTTAGAGGAAATAGATTATCCGAAGTCAAAGGATGAGGGGAGAGAAAGGCAGAAAACAGCAGCAGGAAGGTGTGGAGGAGGTGGGGGAGGGTATCTGACACATAAAAAATGCATGCCGAGCTTCCTAAGCCGCTCACATGAAAAGTGATTAAGGCAAAACTAATGTCTTCATGTCATTTACAGGAGGAAAGGCATACTTTTTAGAGCTGACTTTAATTTTATTCTTGGAATTTATGTGAAGGGAAGGGAACGTGGGGAAGGCAACTAAAATAAAATTTCGTTCAACGTGTGCTGTTTAGATTGGCACTCATATTAATTCAAAGAATGGGAAGATTATCATCAAATATTTAGCACCCTTTTGTGTGAGTCTAGCAAGTTCAGTAAACACAGTCTCTAACTTTTGGGAGTTATCTTTCTAAGGCAGAATTAAGATATGGTATGTGGAAATCTGACCATTCCGAGACAGGGACAATATTCACTGTGGTTTGAGATAAGCAGAATAAACAAATCTCTACTTATGCAGGAGCTCGATTTGTTGGTTTGAAAAG
The DNA here is from genome assembly GCF_963455305.1 of Plecotus auritus. Lineage (NCBI taxonomy): Eukaryota > Metazoa > Chordata > Mammalia > Chiroptera > Vespertilionidae > Plecotus > Plecotus auritus. Next base: position 231,861,297 of record NC_137770.1, on the reverse strand, counting down.
CAGAATTTTTAAAAGCCTGAATGTATCATGAGCCCACTTCCCATAGGATCATTGTTCTGTTCATTTAAAAATAGCCCTGGAGTCCGGCCAGCATGGCTCAGTGATTGAGCTTCCACCTAGGAACCAGGAGGTCACAGTTAAATTCCTAGTCAGGGCACATACCCAGGTTGTGGGCTTGATCCCCAGTGTGGGGCGTGCAGGAGGTAGCTGATCAATGATTCTCTGTTATCATTGATATTTCTATCTCTCTCTCCCTCTCTGACATCAATAAAAATATAAATAAATAGAAATAGCACTGGAATTGTTATAGGTGAAAGTGGGGGATCCCTTTCTCCACTGGGTGTTGGGGGTCGGGGTCTTTACAATATCTTGAGAAAAAAAATTTCCTGAGACTCACATGGGAGGCTGAGTGGTTTTTATTTGTATGGAATTATATCCTTGGATTTCCAAACTCCCATTTCTCTTCATCCAGTCCTGGAAGAGGTGCAGCTGGGGATTCAGCAGAGCTAAAGGCAAAGCCAATGTCCAGAGCTTCCTTTCCAGGGAGGATCTGAGTCCTGTAGCATCGGGCTAGGTGCAGTCCATCAGTCCATTGTGTGGGTGAATGCAGGGGCACAGGAGCAGGAGAGCCTGTTTGTCCCTTGGAGAAAACCAGGAGCACAAGAAGGCAAGTTAGAGACTGTGTTTACTGAACTTGCTAGACTCACACAAAAGGGTGCTAAATATTTGATGATAATCTTCCCATTCTTTGAATTAATATGAGTGCCAATCTAAACAGCACACGTTGAACGAAATTTTATTTTAGTTGCCTTCCCCACGTTCCCTTCCCTTCACATAAATTCTAAGAATAAAATTAAAGTCAGCTCTAATATGGGCGAGAACCAAGAGCCCAAGGGCCAACTCCTTAAGAGTTTAAGAGATTAAATATTTTTCAATCTTCCTGTGCTTGCCATGGCCACACCTACTCCGTGTGACTGACAGGCAAGTGCCTTCTCCGTTTCACCCACACCAGCCCTGGGCAAACTACCGCCTGCGGGCTGGATCCAGCCATTAGTTCCAGCCGAGGGTTCTCTTGCTCTCCCTCCCCTCCTTCACCAGCAGCAGTGTTAACATGGCAACGTCGGGAAACAGGATTGCAGCTCCTTCTTCTTTATGGAATTTTATATAAATCCGCCCATTCAGTAGAAGGAACAACCTCTCAATCTTCCAGAGGCTCCTTGTAATGCCCGCGGACGCGTCCCCCGACATCACCCTGGGAATGCGTAGACACATTATCCTGGTGATGTAGGGAGACACGCCCCTGGAGAGCACAGTATCAGAGCATTAGCTAAAAAGGAGGCCAACAACACTGTTCCCACTGAAGTTGATGTTTTAAAGACCAAAAACCTTTCAACCCAGTCTACATTGCCATCTACATCTACGTCCTGGGCATAATTTGGAAGTTGCACTAAAGAAAATGTTTAATTTACTGTTTACACATTTTGTTCCTTTCTATTTGTTTAAGTTTTAAATTATTTTATTATATTTAAGTTTAATTTGAAAAGCTTTTGTACCTTTCCTTTGTTAGGCAATTTTATTTTGCCTTTGCCATCTTCAATATAAGGTATGTTATTGTGCTATGATTCCTCCATTTTTTGAAGTTTCAAATTATAATAATTAGTGTTTACATTCTTCTTGTTAAAATGTTTAAAATGAATAAAACTATTGAAATAATAAAAAAAAAAGACCGTACCCTTTTATGTAATGATGTTTACTTTGAATTTATATTAGTTCACACAAACACTCCATCCATGCTTTTGTTCCGGCCCTCTGGTCCAGTTTAAGAACCCATTGTGGCCCTGGAGTCAAAAAGTTTGCCCACCCCTGACCCAGACCTTAGGGGGCATGTGTCTATTCTCCCCTGTCTGGTGGCTTCCTGGGGAGTGTTAAACTTCAGCTTCCTGGCAAAGGTGCACAGATGAATGCCTAACGTTTGGCCTTTTCTCCTTTCCAGCTATTTATAACGGGGTTAAATTACAACAGTGTCACCATGATTAAGGCTTCTTCTCAAAGATTATTGACACCTCGGTTAATATTGAGGTGTCAGAAAAATGTTTCTCCAATTTGCCAGTGGGCAAATGGTTTCCCTTTTAGATTAAGTGATGAACACTTTTCCTAAAAGGGTGCAACATGAATAATGCTTTTGCTCTTTGTCAAATGTAACTGATTGGTAACCACCAGATGCTCTAAGGATATAACAATTTCTTCAGTTTCCCCTGAGGGTATTAACTGTACACCAGCAGCTGGCAGCTGGCCCTGGAGACATATTTTGTTTGGCTCACAAGGATTCTTGTTAATTTTCTTTTTTTTTTTTTTTTAAAAAAATCTATTTATTGATTTTGGAGAGGGAGAGGAAGAAAGAGAGAAAGAGAGGAAGAGGAAGAGGAGGAAGAAGAAGAGTGGAAGGGAGAGAGACAGAAACATTAATTTGTTGTTCTACTTATCTATGCATTCATTGATTGATTCTTATATGTATCCTGACTGGTGATCAAACCCACAACCTTGGTGTATTGGGACAACTCTAACCACCTGAGCTACCTGGCTAGGGCTTTAATTTTTTTGTTTTTGTTTTGTTAAACATTTAAAGATTGGGAAATTTTATCAAAATACCTAGGTTTATGCTTGCTCTTGAAAAATATGGCCAGGCTATATTTTCACACAACCACAAATCAGTTGGAGCTAAGAATTTGCTGCCCCCTTAGATACTTAAGTTCTTCTGTTTACAATGTTTCTCAACATTTTAATCATTTTTGCTCTCCTGAGGAGCCATTGGAGACATTTCTTTTCTCCTAATTGCCTTCTTAGCTCCATAAAACTTTTGTACCATGGATATACTGTACATCTGTTTATGTACTGTGGCCCTTTGGAGGCCCACAAATCATTGTAACATCTAAGGATTTTGCACCCTCAAGAACCACTTTTTGCCCCTTGGAAATGACATCAGTCCCACAGTGAACACATGCTGCCTAGACCCTGTGGTTCTCCAACACAGGCTGAGTGGTTCATGGGACTAAAAAGAAAGCATGTGAAGACTGGACCACCATAAATCCTATACCTCCCAGCTTTTACTCCTTGATGTGCCTGGCCCATGTGGGCAATTACGTTTGCAGTCTCTGATCTGCTTGGCATAGAAATAAGTAATCTCTGAGACCTCTAAGAGATCTGAAATCAGGCCACGGGTCTGAGAGTGCCCTGTGCCAGATGGCTGCAGGCTTCTATGATGAGCTATATAGAGTGGCCATTTTCTTCAATGATTTCCTTAGGTGAATGCAAGATGCAAGATGCAAGGTTATCCAAAGAGATCATTGGGAATATGTTCTGGTCTTGATATAGTAAATTCCTTCATTTATCTGGTAGCTGGTGGTGCTCAACAAATATTTATTGAAACGTACTCTTATGCGAAGCACTGTGCTAGGTTATCAGCACCCATGAAACACTATGCATAGTGAGCTGGGCACAGTGATGGCTTTGATCATGAGATTCTTCTTCTGGCTCCCCAGTTTAACTGTTGGTATTTGGTAAAAGTTATTCATAAAGGGTTTTAAATCACTAACTTTTAACTGCTGAAAATAGAAGGATCAGCAAAAGTAGGAGGGGTCTACTAATTTGCTAATCATTGATGCGGGTTAGTAAGTTGATGCAATTTGTCTGTGATGTTTTCCCTTGCAAACAAAACTTGTACGTTTATTGAGACAAAACAAGAAGATATAGTAGAAATGTTAACAGTAGGAATTTAGATACTTGAAAGAAGTATATTTTGCTCTCATGAAGGTCAGGGTAGGGCTCAGCTGTTGGGGTTCACTTGATAATTGGGTGGTGGACTAGATCAGAGATAATGTTGAGCTGGAGACATGATACCCACTGAGGGGCTTTTTTTTTTGTTTGTTTGTTAGCAAGACTTATTCTTGGACACTGTTCCTCTAGGTTCTGATTCTGGGGTCAGGTGGGTTCAAAACTAACTGGAATAGAAATCACTGGAATAGATGAGCTCTTGCAATTCTCAATATCAGCCCCTAAAGAATAAGTGTGAGGACCTGAAGGATTAATCCAGCTGGAAATTCACCAGGTTTCCAAACTAGCTGAATACCTTACTGGCTGGTAATTGGCACCAGCATATTTTGATGCTTGGTGTCTGTAAAACGAGGTAAGCAATACTATTGGGGGAGGATGTTTTTCTTTGTCTTTGTGTACTATATATAATAGTATAGGTGATATGAATAAACCAATTCTTAGCTTTAAATAGATAAATGTAGGTCAAGTGCTATTGCAATTAAATACTATATAAGGGTTTATTTTGTTGCTAGTGGTAGAAAATCAATTGAAATGACTTAAACAAAGAGGGGAATAGTTCACATTTTTGAACAGGTTAGAATGGGATCCAGGTAGCAAACATTAGGTTTCCTCTCTCTCTGTATTTTTCAGTTCTGCTTTCCTTTGGGATGTCTGCATTCTCGGACCAGGTCCTGCAATGGTGGGGAAAGATGGCCTGCAGCTCTGGTTTGAGGAATCTACAGAGTTAGCAACTCCAGGCACTCAAGAGGAGAGTTTCTCTTTCCAAAGAGAGCCAACAAAAGGGCCATAACAGGTTCTCATTGGCCTGTTTGGATCATGTGATGGCCCTAGAACAATCACTGTAGTCAAGGGGAATCTGACTTTAACTGGCTGACAAGGGTCATATTCCAGTCTTGTGGTTTGGAGCTCCTGTCAGTTCAACCTGAAATGCATGGGCTGAGAGTGGGGAGTGCTCTTCAAATGAAAATAGGGTGCAGTTGCCCAAAGTAGGGGTAATGATTGCTGGGCGAATAAAACCCAAAGTTGGTCACTGTAGATGCCATAAGATAGTAGCAAATATCATCTGCGAGTTTTCTAAGATAACAAAATCTATCCTTAATTCTAAGAGAACTTACTAATGTACGGGTGGGTACAACTGGTTTTAATCTCCTTTTATTATCATTAGTGAAAGGTCATTTCAGAAACATGGATTTACCTGAGGAATACGGTTTTCCTAATCCAAAATAGTGATCCAACATACCCTAGGAAACTAAGTTAGTGTGGAAATATTTGTACTACCTTCCTGTTAGGGATGTCTGAGTTAGAATGACAAGATACTTTTTTTGGGGTTTGCTTTTCTTTATTTTTATCAAAGTTAGAGATGTACATAGTTTAAAGAGTTCAATAATATCACAGATTTATTATGAAAAATGGCAATTTCTTGCCCAGCCCACCATCATTTCATCATTTACCATTCCCCAGAGTCAACCTCTTGAGAACATTTTTTAGTGGAAACCACCCAAATGCTCATGAACGAATGAATGGATGAATTGTGATATATCCATACAATGGACTATTATTCAGCAATTAAACTGAATGGAACACTGCTGCGTGCTACAACATGGAGGAAATTTGAAAACATTAAGTGAAGGAGGTCAGTCACAAAAGACCAGATAGTATATGATTCCATTTATATGAAATCTCTACATCCTACCAAGCCTGACCCGAATCGCAAAACCATGAAAAAATAAATAGCTATTGTTTTAAGCAACAGGGTTTGGGGATGGGTTATTAGGCATCAGTAGGTAACGGAAAGAAAAATAAGCGGATAAAAAAATATGCTATTTCTTTTCTTGCAAAATGATCAGTATAAAACCAGAGAAGTCTGACGCTTAAAACAAATCCAGGACCTGAGGAGTCCAGAATGCCAAAGCCTGCAAGACACTTGAGGAGGCCAAGAGGTGACGACTGGGGCACATATTACAAACCTGTGCAAAGTTGAATAACAATAAAGTAACAGAAGGTCATCTTTTCAAAGGTACGAGAACAGGGCCATTAAAAGACACCAGTGAGAGAGAATGTTTATCTAAATACCTTGTTATATTTTGTGATGTTTTAATCATTGACTGTTCAAAAATTTATAAATAAAAAGTTGAAAGTTACTGATCTATAACAAAAAAAATCCTTATCCTTCAAGTCATCATGTAGGCAGAACATGGCCTCCGTGTCCCTGCTGTGTCGATGGTGACCGGGCCCCCGTCTGCTTCCCAGGCAATAAGTGGTTTTCCCGAAGCTTCTGACGATGCCTCTTCTGCCTGGAACACACCAGAAGTGTCCACATCAGCTTTCCAGGTGCACATTTCCAACCCCTCAGTGATGATGCTTTTCTCCAGGAAAAGCCACTGGGCAGAAGACAAACTGGCAAGCTGGTGACATACTCTACTCAGAGAAGAGAAAAATGACACTACCTAATGGGCGGATCCGAAAACTCTGGGCTCAGAAGTTCTGTTAAGAATCTGAGGAATTCCTCAGTTTACAGCCATCTGTGCTTTCTCCCCCATGGAATTCTTCCACCCTCATAGGAATTTCTCCTGAAGAATGCGAATTAAAATACACATTCTCCCCCACCCCCCAATTATTGGTCTATATACTCTATGTAGGGAAATGCTATTTTAAAAAATATTTTTGGAAAACTTGGGCTATGGGAAAATCAGCACACACAAAGGGCTAGCTTTCATTTATGTAGAAACATAAGAATTCATTGGGGAGGATGCTGGGAAACAGAGGCTGGACTAGTAGGGGTGGTGGCTGGTTAATGTGGTTTCTTGGGCTTCCTTAGATGTCTTCTGCGTTTGAAACATTGGCTTTTTATTGTTATTACCAGAGGCCCGGTGCATGAAAATTTGTGCACTTGGTGGGGGGTGGGGAGGTTCCTCAGCCCGGCCTGCACCCTCTCCAGTCTGGGCCCTCTGGGGATGTCTGGCCTCCCTCTGCGGAAGGCAACTGGGTGGGAGATCGGGGGATGGTGCTGGCTGGCGAGTGGCTGGCCCTACCCCCCAATTGCCCCTCCTCCACCTTCGGTCGCTGCAGCCCTCTCATTGCCATCCCCTCCCTCTGCCCGCTGGCACCTGCCTTGGCTGGCCTGGTGCTGCCCGCTCACTGGCCCTGCCTTCCGCTGACCAGTCTTTCCACTGTTTGGTCTATTTGCATGTTAGCCTTTTATTACATAGGATTTAAAAAAATCCTCACCCGAGGATACTTTTCCATTGATTTTTAGAGAGAGTGGAAGAGAGAGGGAAAGACAGAGAGAAATACCGATGTGAGAGAAACACATGGAAACACATGGATTGGTTGCCTCCTGCACAAGTCCCAACCAGGGCCTGTGCCAGGGAGGAGCCTGCAACTGAGTTATGCACCCTTGACCAGAATCAAACCCAGGACCCTTCGGTCCGCAGGCTGATGCTCTATCCATTGAGCCAAACTGCCTAGGGCCAAACATCAGCATTTTAATTCTGTGGGACCACCACCTGGCTGCATGTTTTCCTTCACTTTCCCCAGTTACCACCCACCAAACACCAATAATGCAAACTGACCAATAAAACTAAAGCTATTCGTGGAAGAAGCAAGATAGATCTCCACTCAACTTAAATTCGTGTTTGAAAAAGATCCTTTGATGAGGAGGGAACTCTAGGCCCTGAAGGCTTCTCGGAGTTGTGCTGACAAAGGCTTGAGTTAACCTTGCTTTACCTTTCTGCGGTCTGAAGAAGGCCCCGTGGCTGAGATTGCTACCTAATTTTATTTTCTATGCAGAGCTGACACCTCCTTCTCGCTGTCTTTACTTTGCAGGCTCTCTGTCGATCTGGCACAAGTATGCAGGTTTTTTTTAAAATGATGATGTTATCTGTTTACTATTCATATGCAATTTTAAATGGTTTGGCTCAGCACATTTGAATCAAAAATCCCATTAAAGATGCAATATTCCTCTGCTACCTTTTTGCCGGGCGCATTCGCATGGCATTCCTTTCTCAATTGGAATATAATACTATATACCTGTTCAGAATGATGTGATTCCTGGCATTGAATTTGCAGTCGTTAAACAGGCTGTTCACCTCCCTATCGCGGAAATTCGGTATTCATGCATAATTTTCTTCCCCGCATTTACAAAATGTGTTATTAGCCACGTGATCTTGCCCTTGCTCTGCCTTTTCATTTGAAATCTCCGAACTTATTATTTTTGCTCCCACCATCTGATAGAATTCATGAAATTGCTGAGTTAAGATAAACACCCTCTGATTTTTTCCTCCTTTTTTTTCTTCTTCTAAGGATGATGGGAGATGGCTAGAAATGAAAGAAGAGGGGTGAAGAAAGAACAAATTGATCACTTACTTTAAAGTAAAAAGTTCTGACCACTGAATTGATGAGAAGCGTGTGGGATTTTAAATATTTTACATCTACTTAACTGCCTAATTGCATGGGTACATGAGCTGGAAGAGGCAGAAGGCGGCCGAAACCAGTCAATTTCAGCTAGTTCTAAAACACTGAAGGCAGCACAAGGGACTGCATTTCTTCTCTGGAAATGTTAAACTTCTTCAGAGGGCACTGTTTATTAAACAAGGCCAACTTTCTGCTTGGGCAGCGTTTTCCAATTACAGAGCCTTCTCTGCGGTACCTGGAGATGGAATCAGAGACGCCCCCATGCGTTCCGGGCTGTGCCAGGCGGAGTTTCCCTTTCTCAGCATGCCGCAGCCTAGGGTTGTTTCCAAGTGCTTTTGACATGTTTTCTGTGTGGTGAATCTGTGGGAACAGGCTGCCTGCAATAATTGGCCAGCTGGGATTGTCTGGGTGAAGCTCCTGGAACTCACCATCAACAATTGCCATCAATTGAAATGGTTATGTTGCTGCTGTTCCCAAATTGTGTTTGTGTGTATGAGTAAGGGCATACACGTGTGCACGTGTGTGTATGTGTGCTCATATTCATACATGTACATCTATGGCTACTCAGGACATGGGCTTTTTAAAAACAAATAGTGGGTAATTATTTAGAAATCTGGGACTAAATCATGAGGGCATGCTCATTAGGGGAAGAAAATTCACCTAGGTGGTCTTGGAAGGTGGATAATATGGTATAGACTGTTGATGAGGGTATTCAACTTTCTTTAGGTAATAGTTGGGCAATCCCAGTGGTGATAATTATGAGAAAATCAAATATAGTAACACAGGTAATATAACAATCATCAACAACAGCTTAATCTAGGCCAAGCTCTAGGAGCTAAGTCTTTCATGGATACAATCTTATGCAATGGCCAGAGTGTGGATGCTGGAGCCAAACTCTGAGTCTGAATCCTGGTTCTTTCACTTACTAGTTATGTGAGTTGGGGAAAACCAGTTAACCTCTCTGTGCCTCACTTTTGTCAACTGTAAAATGGGAATAATAGTTACAACTCTTTCTACTGGAGTATTGGTTGTCAACTTGATGCCTCTGTACCATCCTTGAGGTCTCCTGCACATGGAGAAGAAGCTGTGAGGTACCACTCCTAGAATATCCTTGTGTGTATGGTTTTGGGTATAGTTGGCCAAGGAGAGGAATTTGTGTGAGATTTTCCTGGCAGAAGAGAAGTGGCTACTATGTTCCAAAGGAGGCTGTTACCAGCAGATGTGTTGGCAGGAGGATTGAGGTGCAAACTGCCGTCCACGTGAGCCTGTCGAGAATCACCTGTCTCTGAGTTGCTGGCCGAGATAGATAGTGAGTTTCCCAGAGGCCCCTAGGATGTGCAGTAGCCGCGGGCTGGTGTGGAGCCCAGTTGCTCAGATGCAGCAGGTCTTGGTGGCGTTCCTGAACTCCATTGCCTGGCCTTTCCAAAAGGCTGTGTGAGCTTCTAAAATTCCTTGCATTGGAATTATTGATATACTGGGAACATACAAAGTAGCTTCTGTTTTCCTGACCAAATGCTGACCGACACACTATGTCATAGGATTGTTGGAAAAGTTTTATGGGTTAAACGCTGAAAACAAGTGTTCTCCACTGCAGATTGAATCCATCGTGCCTGCTGTTCAGTCCTCACCTCAGCTCCAAGGGTGGTGGTGGGCAGGGAAATGGTTAAGAGTACAGGTTCTAGAGCAGCCTTGGGCAAACTACGGCCCGCGGGCCGAATCCGGCTGTTCTATCCGGTTCTCTTGCTCTCCCCTCCGCTCCTTTACTTTGAATTTATATTAGTTCACACAAACACTCCATCTATGCTTTTGTTCCGGCCCTCTGGTCCAGTTTAAGAACCCATTGTGGCCCTCGAGTCAAAAAGTTTGCCCACCCCTGTTAGAGCCAGCTTGACCATGTTTGGGTGTTTAAGTTCATTTAGATATGGGCTACAGGACATCTGGCAAGTTTATACACACATTTGGGATAGGAATATCACTTGCTTCATATGATCGTTGAGAAGATTAGGAGAGTTAATGACACATAAAACAAAGTGCCTGCCTCAGAATAAAGCCTTATTAGTAGTAGTATGTTTTGACAACTTGTCCAGATGATTGGCTGAGATTATGGCCCCATCCATCTCACTTGAGTCACTGGGGACACTGGAGACTTGCTTTTGTAGACCATGCCTGGGTTTGCTGTCAGTGCTCCCAAGTTTGCCTCCTGTGATCTTCACCTTCCTGTTAGACTGGCCTCCAGTCTTTCCTCACCCCCCGATCCTCTTTGCTGGCCTCCCTGTTGTTGAATGGCCTGAATGGATTACCCTAATATTCTGCCGTTTCATGCTCCAAATTCCTGACTCTGCTGGGGGATTGGACCTTCCTCCAATGTGGCTGAGACTGGCCAGAGGACCAAGAAATACCTACCTCCCCTCAACTAGTCACTGCCTCATGAAGTCCTTTAAGGGAAATAGTTATAGCGAACAAAGCAGGTTAAGTGAATGTTTTCCTAGCTGGGCCTTTGGCCCCAGGCCCAGGTGAAGAATGCCAGTGAGCCTGGCTGGACCATGAGGAGGAAGCCTTTTTCTTACGCTGGATCAGCCCATGTGGCCGGGCACAAATGCAGGCCCAAATAATGCAGACCACTCCAGAATTTTGGATCATTCCAGTTCAATCTGGGGAAAAGGCAACATACTTTCTACCTCAGCTGCCTCTTTCATGATGGCTCTAGGCAAAGTAAATCGCCACCAAGGCTGATACATAAAAAGATGATTGACCTTGGACTGATAAGATATTACATGAGGCCAAGGATTGAGTACAAACTTCAGAGAAGAATATTTGATAATAGCCGAGAATATAATCAGATCTCATTCTAAAAGCAAAGATAGCGATGGACACTGTGGAGCATTGACAAGTAGAACATGTGGAATCAGACAGATACAGGTTAAAATGCTGGCTTAGTGACCTCACTGAGTCGGCTAACCTTTCAATACTTCAGCTTTCTCACCTATGAACATGGAGGTAATTATATTTATCTTCTTGAATTGTGGTCAGCATTTGAAAGAAAATGTTTGTGTAAAAGGCAATAATATAGTATGTGTTGAATAAACTTGAGTCCCCCTTCTATTTAAACAGTTTGAGATAATTAGTATCTCTTTACCGTAATAAATAAATGGGGACACGGGTTTGATTTCAGGATTAAATGTGTATGTATATATGCTTAGGACAGATTGTGGAACATCAGCAGTGTTGCATGGGTGTTAGCTAAAATAAGCATTTAACTTTAATCATTAAAGACAAATATATTTGACGAGATGTGGACAATTCCTAATGATACATTTTAGAGCTTTAAAGATAAAGCTTGATTTGTGTGACAATGTCAATAATCATGGGAACATTTCTAGCTTACATTTTTTTCCCCCCTGAAAATAGAGAATTGAATAAATCCTCCTCAAAAATGGAAATTTTATAATTAAATTGGAAGGATTTAGCAAATGCCATACTCCCGTCCTAAAGCTTTCTTTTAACCAGGTCAATGGTTTTAAAGATTCATGGGTAGTTGTGGAATTTATATCACAGTATACACATTCAAAATGGTGACTGGGGCACAGCCAATTCTATGCAAACCCCTGAATTTGTGCCATTTGCAATGGTGAAATATTTGAAGTGACATCCCTGTAAATACTGAATAATCATATGTCCCAGACAGAGCCCTCAGGGGACAGGAGAAGAGAATGAGAATGGAGCAGATTTGAAACTGACAAAAGTAAGAGACGGCATGTGAGATAAACAGCAAGTGTGGCTCTGTGAAATGAGCACGGGCTGCCGAGCCAGTCAGATGATTGCATGATTGATGGCATCAACCGTGGAGGAAGTGTCCAGTAATGTAGCCACAGATCGGCACTGAGAGATAAATCATCCTGCAATTGTACGCTGCTATCTCAACACTAATGGGGTTGAAAAACACTGCAGTTTTGAGGGAGGTCCTGAGATCATTGCTTTGTAACTACCTGCTACCGGGCTATTGGCAAGAAAGTTAAATCGAACACAGGATAGCATTGCGATGCAACTGGTCGGGCTGGGAGAGCAACAGACTTCTGCCATGGAACTGGAATTTCAACGGTTCTTGGGCTATTTGGTAACCTAAAGGCGCAAGAGCCTCTTCTGGTTGCAAATAGAATTCAGATCTATCTCTATGCCAAACCACAGCTTCACTCACCTGTCTTCCTCCTGAATTTTCACTGGTGGTCCCCAGAGGGACATCTTGCTGTCAGCCCACAGGTGTTCAGGGACATTGGGGAAACTGGTTTTTGTTTTGTTTTGTTTTGTTTTGTTTGTTTTAAAGAATGGTAACCGTAAACTTGTGATTTTTATAGGAAGGAGAAAGAGGAAGGGAGGAAGACACTCATTTATTGAGTGCCCGTGTGTGGTAGGCACAGAGCTTAGCTTCTATTTGCTTTAGGAATATCAAAGAATGAAATCAGATCCACCAGTAATAAGCTGAATCTGTGAAGAAGCATTAAGTAAAGACAAAAGGACTCTACCTTATGGGCATATGAATTCTCAGCTCCTGACTACTCAGAGAGGGACTGGATGAACATTTGTCCGAGTTGGAGAAGGCATCATCAGACAAGGGGACTCTTGAGGACTTTCTCAGCATGGGATGCTATGGATTATGGTATATTCTTACATTGCTTTTAGTCCAGCACAATTTAAGGGTAAATGCTGTTCAGAGACATGGAGGTGTTCTCAATGACATTTACTTTCTCTTTCAATCTGGTTGACTATTGGGTTAGCCCCAAACGTGATCTTACAGGACTTGAAGGAGCTAAAGTCAGTGGTTCTGGAACTTGCTTTTTCACAACATGTTCCTCTAGATTTGCATAGAATTTTCACATTTTGAAATTCTTTTTATATCTAAGAATGTAACAGCACATAGTAGGATATATATATACATATATATATATCACATATATATAATATATAGATATGTTGTATATAAACATACTAGTAACCCCGTGCACGAAATTCATGCACATTAAAAGGGAATTATTTTAATATTGTTATTTGCCCTTTCTCTATAATAGAAGTGTCAGAGATGAAAGAAAATTAGTAAAATGTATATAAAAATCTTCCTCTTGTCAGATTCTGGGGTGCGCCACAGGAACCAGAGTCAAGTCACCACCCACCCACATGTGCCTTGAAATTGCGTGAGACCCAGACCTGGCTGGCCTCACCCTCATTGGGCTAGATCCAGACCTGGCCAGCCCCACCCCTGTCAAGCCCTGCCGGGTAGGGCTGCAGCCTCAGGTCACCTGGCCTGGCTTGGGGGCAGGGGGCATGGCCTGAGGTCCCCGTCAAGCTCTGCTGGGTGGGGGGCATGGCCTGAGATCCCCCGTCAAGCTCCGCTGGGCAGAGGGTGCAGCCTGAGGTCCCCTGTCCAGCCCCACCAGGCAGGGGGCACAGCCTCAGGTCCTCTGCCCTGGCCCAGCGCCACGCAGCCTCAGGTCCCTGCTGATTGCTTGTTAAGGCTCATTATGGGAACTCAGCCTCCACTGTGGGCAGAACCATCTTGTGTTACGGGATCCCTGCCTCTGCTGTGGGCACAGTCATTTTTGTTATGGTGTGATGGTCAATTTGCATATACCCTCTGTATTAGATAGGATGCACTATATAAAAAGTTTTATGCTTGTATGGATTTTATTTTATAAAAGAGAATTAATAGTTTACCCTCACATGACCCAAGAAATTACATTGTCTGACCATGTTACAGATGAGACTATTCAAGTCCAAGAAAAGTAAATTTCTCCAAACTAGTCTTAGAATTGGGATCAGCCCCTTATTTTTAAAATTACTTTCTTTCTCTTTCAAAGAAGTGCCTTTTTTATGGTGTGTGATTCCTTCTACAATCTTGCCCATGTTGCAAAGGCATCTAATGACAACAAAAGTCTATTTCACCTGAAATACTTTGAGCTCATCACTCTGCCTAATTGCTAAGCAATCCAGCTAAATATACATTTGAACTGTATCTTTCCAAAACAGATGCCAAGCTTCCCTGCCACAGTTTTAGACTAGAATTTTTCTGTACTGGGCTGTTTACCCAGGCACTGAGGCAGAGAACTCTGATGCTTAATTGAGAGGAGTGGTTTACGTTAAGAATAGATCATTGTAATTGTTGGGAATCTAACAGGATTTCAAGTTGGTGTTATTTTTATTTGTGGAAAGAGATTTGCAAGGAGCTCCCTATACCTTTGTGGCAACTTCAGACCCATTTGAAGCCTAAAGGATGTTAAATTTACTAGTAGAATATTAAAGCTGGAAGGTAATCCTTAGAGATGATCTAGTCTTGCAACTTTATTTTACAGATGTGGAAACTGAAGGCCTAAAGATTAAAAGGAGTCCACACAAAAGATTCTCAAAGGCAAGCCTAGCCAATTAACAGAAGATCTGAATCTCAGAGGTAGGTCTGGTTCCATGCCCAGTACTCGAGTGACGAACTCATTGTCTACTCTGGACTTTCCCCGTTTGTGGGAAACTCTCTTAGTTCTGAGCAAGCTGGGATGGTTGGTTGCCCTATGTTGTGCTGTTTCTAAGGGAGTCAGTTACTTATTTCATTGGCATAAATGCAAAATGGGCAGACTTAGGGGGGAATCACCCACTGTAGTTACTGATGGTGTTCCAGCAACTGGACAGACAGATCCCACATGTTCTGTTGGAACTGTCTGGCATGGAACACACACTCCACAAACATTTGTTGGATCAATGAATGAGTGAGTTCAATCCCCTTGAAGTGGGAGGATCACACTGGTCTGTTTTTCTCATTGTCATTCCTGTTCCTTTAAGAGGGTGTCAATAATTATTTGCTTTCTTACCGGCCTAGATTTTGATCCCGAGATACTGGGTAAGAGTAAGCCACATGTCACCTATAAGGCTGCTGTTTCGCAGAAGTTACTTCCCAAGGTGCTTTTCACAACAGTTTTGAGTTATCTTGACAATATTTCAGGAAAAGTGGCAAAGAGAAGGCAAAGAAAAGCTATCATAATGAGAAGTGACAGGAAGGCAACTCCCTCGCAGGGGTTGTCAGGGAAAGAATTGCTGAATAATTCAAAGAACAGATTTATTCATGTCTAAGACATTTCCCATCCAAGCTTTGGAAACATCTGTAGAGCAGTTCTGGATTAGAAATTACTCAAGACCTAGTTTCATTACTGCCCAGCGATCAGTTGGAGGGACAAGTTTCTTTCGGGGGCTTGGGGAAATCACTATTTAAGGCCACGAACAGGATTTCCTGGGTTGGCAGGCCTTGGTTGCTTCCTCCTTGTCCTGGGAAAGTGCAATCAGGGCCAGCATGCCCACAGGTCTCTGGGAACAAAATGTACTGAGCTCTCTCAGGTAAATCAGCAATTTTTACAGCAGCTGCTTCTGCGCTGCCACCAGTTGGTCTTTGAGTTCTTGCAGCTGTATCTGAGCATGGGCAGAAGCAGGGACTAGTGGTGAAACTCACATAGGTTATGAGTCCAGGTTAAATGAATTTGGCTCCTTTTAAGGAATTTCTGCAAAAGTTTAGAGGTCATAATGGTGAAAGTTACATTTACGGATAATCTGTGAAATGTGTTTATTTATATTACCCCTGGCCTTGTTATCACAGGTCACCAAGGGTTGGCTCTACTTGTTCCTTATCTGCCCCCAGAGGACTTGAGGGGATTTATTATCTCTTCTCACTAAATCCCTGACCATATGTATATCAATTTGCCAACAGACACACATATGCTTGGGGACATCCCTGAGAGATGGTCCTGTGAAGAGAGTGTTTCATAAGCTCTTCCTATTACAAATACTTCCTCACGTTTGATAAGCTTTTTACCTTTTTTATTCTCAGGGTAATTTAATAGGTATTATATTTTTATCAACAAAACTTTTCGAGGGAGGTAAGAGGACCTTTAATACCCCCATCCCTGGCAGATAAGAAAACTGAGCAACAGAGAAATGAGGTGATTTTTTTCAGAAGTTACTCCTGCTAGAGCTTCTTCTGGAACCTGATTTCCCATCACCCAGCCCTGTTTGCCAAGTTGTATATGAGGACTAGGAATTTCAATATTCACCTTTTCCCACTCCTGTTTGCAAGTGCTCTAATACTGCTAACTGGATGGCAACCATTTGACGAGACAGATCAGAAGAAAACTCTAGCTTTGTTGAAAGTTCTTATTATTAAAGTCCATCAAACTTAAACAAAGATGAACTTATTTTAAATCTAAAAAAAAAAAAAGACTACTCAAATTAAGCCAAAGAGGAGTTGGTGTTTCTAAGCGCTGTGATAAGTGCTCCCTGTACCTTTTTTCCACATGCTGGTGAGGTGTTTGTACAGTGTTTCTGTTTGTTTAAGAATTGTATGAGCACATAGGAGATGTCTAGGAGAGTGCGTGGCTACTGAAGTACAAGCTATTATAAACCACTTGGTTTAAGTACAAGTACATATTTGTACAAAAACATATATACTTAAGCTATAAGCCAATTCAATTTAAATAAAACTCAATAGGTAGATATTAGTTGGGAATCACTCATTGTGCTGGGCCCTGAATAAAACATTATCCCCTTCCTTAAAGAGTTTGTGTTCCAGTGAAAGAGACAAGACGCTAATTAAAATATAGTAAAAAACAACAACAACAACAACAATGTACTAGTAGCCAGGTGGTAGAAACCGTCTACAAGAAGGTATCACTTTGTAAGGGCAGGAACCACGATTGTATCACTTAGGGCCATATCCCCAGAACTTAGCCGCTTGTTAGATTTGCTGAAGGTAAAACATAAACAAATGAATAAATTATAACAGAGAAGCATATCAGAAAGAGAACAGGACTGTTCTGAAAGAGTCGGGGAAGGTTTCATAGAAGATGAAGGTTGAGTTTCATATTAAAAGATGAGTAGGATGTCACTATACCAACTGGGCATCTCCTGGCAGAGAAAAGGGCTAACAAGAGAAATGCTGCAAGTGCATACAGCATTGGGGATTTGGAAGCTGACAAATAGGCCTTGTGGGTGAGCTCTAGAAGGCTGGAAGGGGTAATGAGGAACTTTGAGAGATAAAGTTGAAGAAGTACCCAGCTAAGGGTTTAGATGAACTGGTGCTACAGGGAGCCATCATGTATTTTTAAATAGTAGAGCAGGCTCCAATCTGTGCTTTAGTAAAACCATCTCTTGCATCTGTGTGTAGGAGAATTTGGAGGTGGGAAGTGGGATTAGGCCAACTACCTACCCACTTAATGAGATCCTTAAATTGGTAATGAGATCCTTAAATTGCTTTTTCAAGCAGTAATGGGGGTGGGAACTGGGGGAGTAGATTCCCAAATCACTGGATAGGTGGAAGGGATAGAGTGTGTTGACTCATTAGGTGTGGGTGGGGAGGGGAGGGCAAAGGTAAAGATGACTGTTTCTTTCTAGTCAGGCACTTGGGTGGATACACCAAACTTGCACATTTACATAGTGTATGGGTTTCTGAAAAACCCCCATGGTTTAAAACCCTGCTAACTAGGTCAAAACCCTTAAATTAGAGGTGCCATTTCAACCCTAGCCTCATGAGTGCTTTCTCTTGCAACTTTGCTTTCTTTGTTTTTTTTTTGCCAGTATGTATTTTAAACAGGACAAGACGATGCCTCTTTTCATTTTTGTGGAGAAACCAGGGCTGGCAGTCATTTTTGTTTTGACATTTGCACAGTTTAGGCATGCCTCATAACTAGCTTTCTGGGCTCCAGTAAGTAATGCGGTGACCAGAAGCTCCAAAATGGAATTTAGAAATTTCCAAATGATACCCAATTAAAAAGTGTTCCAGACAAAAAAGCAGCAAACCTTGCATTGAAACGTATTCACAGTTCCATTTCCCCAAGATGGGGAGGGAGCTGCAATTCCCGGCTGATGTTACTGCTGAAAGCATTTGACTGCAGCTGTAATAATGGACAAGCAAACTATGAACCAGAATTAGGGTTATTGGCAATCGCATCATATGAGTCAGGCCATGATGGGTTCATGGGTCTCTGTCAATTGTTTTGCTTGAGGCGCACAGATATACAGAGTGCAAAACTTTTAAGATGCGGCACAGAAGAATGGACTAGGAAAGAAATTGTCTCCATGAGCTGTTTAAAAATATAAAATTACTAGAGGCCTGATGCACTAAATTTGCACAAGAATAGGCCTTCTTTTCCCCAGCTGCTGGCACTGCTTTCCCTCTGGCACCTGGGACCCGGGCTTCCCTCGCAGTCCGGGCTTCATCTGGAAGGTCCCCTGGTCTAATTAGCATATTACGCTGTTATTATTATAGATGTTTGTTTAAGGACAGTTAGTTGACCACGCTGGCTCTCATCATTAAGATTACATTGAGTAAATGAGAAACTCAGAGTCATAAGACTAAGTTAGGATGGACTTAAACATTTTACTGAGGACACAGCTCAGAGAAGGTGAGGGGCTTACCCATGGTTACATAAACTGGTGGGTAATAAAACTAGAGCAAAGGAATCTACATTCTAGATTGGCAGTATAAGCTTCATCCAAAATGGTTTATCCAATTTTATAAAATGTACTTAATGCATATGTGTGTGTGACTCCAGATGGCATAGTTTTTTTTTTTAAAATGGTGGTAAAAAAATACAGAGCATGAGCTATACCAGGGGTGGGCAAACTTTTTGACTCGAGGGCCACAATGAGTTCTTAAACTGGACCGGAGGGCCGGAACAAAAGCATGGATGAGTGTTTGTGTGAACTAATATAAATTCAAAGTAAAGGAGCGGAGGGGAGAGCAAGAGAACCGGATAGAACAGCCGGATCCGGCCCTCGGGCTGTAGTTTGCCCACGGCTGATACCTTCTTAATGTAGTCTAAGTGTATAGTGTTGTTAACTAATTTGCATGTTGTTGTAGAGCAGATCTCTAGAACGTTTTCATCTTGCATAACTGAAACTATACTCAGTGAATACCAACCTCCCATTTCCCCTCCTTACTTCTCTATCTAGGATCTCCAGTACTATGATGGATAGGAGTGGTGCATGGGCATCCTTGACCTGTTCCTGATCTTAGAGGAACAGCTCTCAATCTTTCACCATTGACTATGGATATTAGCTGTGGGATTCTCATAGATGGCCTTTATTACATTGAGGTACATTCCTTTTTACCCAATTTGTTGAGAGTTTTTACTATAAAATTGTACTGAATTTTGTCAGATGCTATTTTTACATCTATTGAGATGATCATGTGATTTTCATTTTTTATTCTGTTAATGTAGTGTATCACATTGATCGATTTTCATTTGTTGAAACATCCTTGCACCTCAAGGATAAATCCCACTTGGTCATGGTGTATAACCCTTTTAATATGTCATTGAATTCAGGTTGCTAATATTTTGTTGAGAAGCTTTGTACCTAAATTCAGATAGTTGGATTTTTAAAATTCATCCACCCACTCTATTTCTTATGATAGGATATTTTAATCTGTTTACATTTAAAGTAATTAGTGATAGAGAAAGACTTACTATTGTCATTTTATTAATTGTTTTCTGTCTGTCTTTTAGCTTTTTTGTCACTCTTCTCTTGCTGTCTTTTTTTGTGTTTTGTTGATTTTTTAAATAGTGACATGTTTTGATTTATTTCTTGTTTTCTTTTGTGTGTCTTCTTTAGGAATTTTCTTTGTGGTTACCATGGGGCTTACATAATATATCTTATGGTTACAATAATCTATTTTAAAACATTAACAATTTCATTTTGCTTACAAAAACTTTACTCATTTACTCCCCCTACTACCACTTTAGGAAGATTACTTGCTGAAGGACCTTTGCTCAAAGCCTCACATCACCACTCTTGTCTGAGCCGCTGTCTTTCTCCAGGGGGATTGCCATAGTTTTTTTACTGGTTTCCTCTATTTTTTTTTCCATGCTCCCCCTTCTTCATTGGCCTCCTCATCTTACCCATTTAATCTCCACACAACAGCCAGAGAGGTCCATCTAACCCTAAATAAAATTATGTCATTCATTTGCTTATAACCTATCAGTGGTTTTCTATCTGATAGAAGAACAAAACCAAAGACTTTTTAATGGCTTACAGGTCTCTTTATAATTAACTCATGACTCCTCACCCCCGAGGTGGCTCAATTTCTGCCATACTGGCTATTTTGTTGTTCCATGACCACATCAAGAACCCTTGTACTTTATGTTTTCTCTCCTTGGGAATGCTCTTTCCCATATCCATATGGTTCACTTTCTTACTTCCTTCAGGTCTCTGCTCAAATATTGGCTTTTCTGGCCATTCTTTATAAATAGCAATTCTCCATCCTTTATACACAGTTTTAGATTTTTCCCATAGCAATTATCATTCTTTAGTTCAACATGTCTTATTAGTGTCTAGTTTGATATATTACTCTTATTGCTATTATTTGGTTGCTCTCTTCCATAGCTAGAATGTAAGTCCCATGAGGGCTAGAACTTTGTTGATTATGTTCATTACTATATCCCTAGTGCCTAGAAGAGTGCCTGGCTTCCTATAAGAATGCATTGTAAATAGCAAGGTCCTAGTTCTTTTTTTTCTAAGGGGCTCTCTATGAAATTGTCTTTTTCTGGAGTCAGAGGCAGCAAATCTCCCTAGCCTGAACACTTTCTGAATCATCATGATGTTTATTTTGCATCAAGAAAAGCAGTGACAAGTGCTTACTAATGAGTAGAAGCTGTTGAAAGGGTCTGCCAATTAGATAGAAACAATTCAGCTTGCATTTCACTATCCGGTACTAAATTAATTATGCATGGTATTTCCAATAAAAAAGTGTTTAGGTAAATTATTAAGTATTTAGATTTTGTAGTGGTGCATGGCTAATAAAATCAGTGGTGAAAGTTGGTAGTTAAAGTATGTTACTGCCATCACCTAGAATCTAGACCTACTGCCCTGTTGTGGGACTTGGTGTATGAAAAGCTCCAGTCCCAGGATGAGCAATGGCAACTGATGTCAATGCTGCCAAAAGATGTTATTTCTTTACTATAGGGATTATTTGTGTCACTTAGCCTCTGATGAACGTGACTAGTGATTCTCAGTTTGCCATTTTTTCCTGCCCTGAACAACAAGCAGGGAAAGATTTTACTGTTAACAAGTGAAATAAAAATTGCTTGGCTCAATGATAGGCGAATTTTATTTACTTTGCATTCTGATCAACACAAAACCTAATACCAATGGATAATAAAAAGCTTGTATGGCTTCGGAGATGATCACTGGAACATTAGGTATATATGGCTTGAATTTTATTTTAAGTAAGGATTTTGAAGGTTATAATACCAGTCATATATAGTTATATATTTATATATCTTATACATAGGTTTTTATCTTTCTATAAGATAGCGTTCTATTAGATATCTTTCTGTAAGATAAAGACATGCAGTCCTTTCAACCATGTATCTTCGGTGCAGATCTTTCTCATGAACTTTAGACCCTCCTTATCAATAATTGTCCCAAAGCACCATTGCGTTCAACATGTCCTAACTCTAAACTTTGTCTCCTTTTCTTCTTCTTCCTCCCACTGTGGTGATGATGGGAGCGAGCACCCACATGCTTATAAGCCAATCAGGAACCCGAGTAATAGTCTAGATTCTTCCCTATCATCAAATACAATCAGTCTTTATGGTAAATAATGCTAATTATTTACTCATTATCCATTACTTTTCTTACTCAGAATGACAATTTTGTTTTTGTGTGACAACATGCTCCAATAAAAATACCCTATAGACTCTCTGGCCTCTAAGGGTGATCATGCAATCTAGCACTGGTCTGTGGGATAAGAGAGGAAGTCTCCTGGGACTTCTGAAAATGCTATTGTTTTCTTGCTGCAAAACCACACCAAATAGAGTGATATTTTTGCTTCTTCCTTTCCCATATCCCTGCCTGAGCACAGACACAACACCTGCAGGAACAGAATGGTGAAATAAACAGGAATGCCTGTGTTCCAATATATTTTTATTTACAAAAACAGGCAGCGGGCTGGATCTGGCCTGCATACTGTGTGCCAACTCCTGGTCTGAGTCACTGTGGGCATGCAGATGTACTGAGAAATTCTTAATGTAAAAGCTAGAGTTCTGTGCTTTATTTATTGAGATCTCAGAAGTCACTGAATTAAAAGGTGGAGCAGAAGTCATTTTGAAGCAATAGAAACAGAATAGGTTGATGTACTACTTCACAGTCCCCATGTCCCTAAGACATCTCTTTTAAAATTTGTTTGTTAGTTTATTTTATTTTTTTATTGATTAAGATATTACATATGTGTCCTTATTCCCCCACCCCACCCCAATCATGCCCTCACTCCCCTGGTGTCTGTGTCCATTGGTTATGCTTATATGCATGCATACAAGTCCTTTGGTTGATCTCTCCCCTTTACCCCCATCCTCCCCTACCTTCCCTCTGAGATTTGAGCATCCGATCGATGCTTCTCTGTCTCTGGATCTGTTTTTGTTCATCAGTTTATGTTGTTCATTATAATCTTGAATGAATTCAGTCGTTGCCACCCTTGTGCCTTGGACAACTTATTTGAACTTGATGAAAGAAATACTCCCTTGCATTTCCCTTTGGGCTTCCAACCTTTCGTATTCTGACTAGTGCTTTTTTTGCTCAATGCCTGAGTCCTTTCCCTTTCTTATCAGCATCCTTGACCTCGCCCCTCTGTTTTTCAGCTTGTTGACTACTTTGTACAATGAATGAGGTTTCTGTTACAGTCCCTATTAAGTTCCCTTAGGTGGAAGGGGTCAGTGATCCTGGGAGTTCCATAAACTTGGGAGTTCCATAAACTTGGGAGCATGAATGCTTGCAAACTCCAGGAGACACCCTGGGAAGGAGCTTATCATAGAACTTATCTAAAGTTAAGGGTGAATCATAAACCCTAGTAAGTTATAATTCAGAAAGATCCCATATTGATACATACAGGATACAGGAAGCAAGGCTGTGGGTGCTTAGCCTCATTAGAGGAGCAGGCCCAAGAATGTGAAGTTTTTTGAAGTTAGCAGCCACCTGGTGTCAGTGGATAGCCTTATAAAAGATCCCCAAATGCACTTTTACAAGGTAGTTTAAAAAGTTAAGTTCTTATGCCAGGATCTTATCCAATAGCCAACCAGCCATTCTGTTTTTAGTATGTTTTCTTTCTCACTGGAAAAAATTATCTGTTAGGAAAAGAAATATTTGTAGTCTCTGCCTCAGCCTTTATTTTCTAGTGCTGGTGATGGCTTCAATAGTAACACGATCAACACTTCCCCGGCTCTTTGCTTAAGGCATTGTTAGTCTTTTATACATATTTATTTTATTTTATTTTGTGTGTCTTGGATTTTCTGACACTTAATAATATAATTTTCCTTGATTACACTGAAGATGGGACTCTCCCAGACTCAATTTAAAAAGTAATGCATTTATTTTAGAAGTGTGCAATGAGATGCCTTGTGACTCAGTTTAGTAAAAGAAGGATTTCTAATTGCACTCCTAAATCAGAGTGTGTTCTAGTGCCCTCCTGGGGTTAAATCCTGCAGAAGTCGAGGACTATTGAGGATAGCTGACTCAGTTTTCCCAGAATGTAAAAAGGGAGTTGGGGGGTGGTGATCTGTATTCAACACACACTGAGTTTGTAAATATTTAATATTAATATCCACTACTCTTCCTAAAGTATAGTGTTTAGGGATGCTTAACAATGAATGAATTTCTTTTTCTCCCTTTAGGCTGTTTTTGAATTCCATTTGGCATCACCTGCTGTTTTGTTACACATTTTCTCATAATTGCTTTTGTGTAATCAGGGGTTGTGGGATAAAGAAAAAAATAACTAGTCATATCTCAAGATGTGGAATCTATGGCGCACCTCAGCATTATTTTAGGATTATTTAAAAATGGATTAACTGCATGCTTTTTTCTTTCTCTGAACAATATTTTCTCATTAGAATGGATTTATTATCATATTTCTCTTCACATTGTAGTTTGTGACAAGAGAATGAATTATAGACCTTTTCAGAGAGACTTTTTTAAAATGCCTAGATGATGCTTTCTCCCTGTGCCATTTGTTAGTGTGACAAGGAGGAAGAAAACAACTTTATAATGACTTTTCTGGGTGAGAAACTGAGCTGTATTTCTTGGGGAGGGTGTGGATAATGCTTTCAAGGGGTCAGGTCCAATTACCCAATGTCAAGGATGAAGCATCAACTTGATATATCTTGGTGGAGATTGTGACTTGGGGGCAGTTGACTTGGTTGATGAAGATGTTTCAGAAACTGTCTGGCCACTTGATTGGAACCAGATGGTAGGTAATCTTTGAGTTCTGGAGTTCAAGGCAGGAAATGAGAGGGAATGGGTTAGGAGGTGGCTGAGAGTTGATCATAAGACTACTAAACTATCAAAGCAAAAAAGCTTTCCCCTAAAAACTGCAAAGGATACTGTTCACTTAGGAAGTGGCCCTGGATAAGTGATTAATATTCTTCCGTAGGGAATTGAAAATGGAGGACAGACATCATATGGACTTTTCTAAACAGAAGTCTTAAAAATGATGGAAATAGGAATTTAAGAAAAAAGTTGATAATGGATTTAAAAACTCTAACAATGAAAATTGAAAAGGAATGAAAACAGGGCCCACTCACAGCTTGATACCCAGAGTGTGGTCCATGGACCAGCACCATTGACGTCACCTGGGAGCTTGTTAGAGATGCATGGTCCGGGGCCTCACTTGAGACCCACTGCATTTTAACAAAACCCTGGAGTGACTTGTGTGCAGATTCAGGTTTGAGAAACAGTGCTTTAACGTTAGACATGAAAAAGATTTCTCTTTACCAACAGTGCTTTGGTAGCATAGGGTGACGTTTCCTTCTCTGTGCTGGGAACCACACCATTTGGTTCTACGTTGAATAATAATAATGAGAATGCTGTTTTATGATATTCAGTTTGTGCCTTGATATAAAGGAAAAGCTTGGTACACTTGAGGTTAGAGTTATAGAACAGAATGTAAAGGTTATAAACCTTGATAATTTAAAATAACAACAGCAACCTAAAAAGAAGGATTGAGAAGGGAAAGAACAGCGAGAAAAAGAGTAAGTAAAGGGAGTAATTTTTTCACATGTCACAGCAAGGAGTCAACAGATACTGGTTAAAGTTGAAACTCCAGGAAACAGAGTTTATCTGTCATATTTGAAGGCATAAAAGAAATCCATTTAAAAATATAATTAACAAAATTAACCAAGGAGGTTGAAGCAGGGAGGGAGGTGGAAGGCAGTGTACATGAATCGAACTCTCCATCCTTATAGAAAAGTGTTGATATAGGTGCTACCCAAGGTTGATGAATCATGAAATAAAGGCATAAGCATGTAGACAATATGAAATCATGAACTATGAAGTCATGAAATAAAGGCATGTAACATCTTATCCCAAAAGTCCAGTGTGTGAGAAATGGCACATTTCTTTATTCCTTTAAATCTAATTAAATCAACTATAATCTCTACTCTGCCAATTTGGCAAGAACTCAATCTTAGTTAGGATAGAGAGTCCTCCCCCCCACCCCCCCAACCCCCCACCCCCCGCCCCAGCCCTATGGTTTCTCAGATTGGGCTGAGCCTGCTTTCTCTTCTTCTGTGACCTGTAGCTAGATTGTGTTTCCCAGGCTACCTTGCAAATGACTGTGGCTGTGGCACTGAGTTTTGGTTATTGGAACATAAGTGGAAGTGACCTGTATCATGTGGAATGCTGAGTGACCCTGTGGTAAACTGATTGGGAATATCCAGATAGACTTTACTTGAGCAAGAAATAAACTTCAACAACTTCCTCTTCTTCTTCTTCTTCTCCTTCTTCTTCTTCTTCTTCTTCTTCTTCTTCTTCTTCTTCTTCTTCTTCTTCTTCTTCTTCTTCCTCCTCCTCCTCCCCCCCCTCCTCCTCCTCTTCCTCCTCCTCCCCCTCTTCCTCCTCTTCCTCCTCCTCCTCCTCCCCCTCTTCCTCCTCTTCCTCCTCCTCCTCCTCTCCTTCTCCTTCTCCTTCTCCTTCTCCTTCTCCTTCTTCTTCTTCCTGCCACGAAAATAATAAAATGCTCTTATCATTAAGTTAATTTATTTGAATAACACAAAGATCATGGGGGTTTCACACAAAGCTAAATTTTTGAGGACTTCCCTCTTGCTTCAGTCCGTAGTCATTGTGGTGCCTCGATGGCAAGCATTTCACCATTTTTATGACACGCAAGGGCTTGGGCATTTTTGCTGAGTCTGAGAAATCCAGGGGCTGGGGTTTAACTTAGTAAAGGAAGAACTGAAACTGGGGGGTCTGGATAGAAAATGGAGGTAAGAGTTTACTCCTCACTCTGTGCTCTGTTTGTTGCTTTTATTTAAAAAAAAAAAAATCAAGTGCACATGAAATATTATAAGATTATCATTAAAAATACATCTTTGAAGGAGAAACCAAGATAGCAGCATAGGTAAACACCTAAACTGCTGCCTCACACAACAATTTCAAAACTACAACTAAAAGACAAAATGGACATCATGCAGAACCACAGGAAGGCTGGATGAGTGGAAATTCTACAACTAGAAGGAAAGAGAAAAGCACACTGAGACTCAGAGGAGCTGCAGGAGGCAGAGGTACTGAGATGCGCGTGTGGAGAGGACTGGCAACAGAGTGCGCGGCTGGCTTTCTCAAGGGGGAGGGCGACAAAAGCTCCCGACAGTGCTGAACTCCAGTTCCGGGCGAGACTCTGGGGACCCAGGCACATTGGGGAGAAACTGGACTGTCTGGCAGCGGGCAGAACTCAAGGGCGGCTTTCTCTCAGAGATGCTTGCAGCGATTACCATGGGACACTGAGACACAGGGGCATATTAGGGCAGGGCTGATGGGAAACGAATGCTGTCTGCTCCGCCCTGAGACTCCTCCCCATCCAAGCTGAGCACAGAGGCTTTTGCAAGTCTTGTCTCATAAGGGTGTCTCCAGCACAGAAGTTCTACCAGCGTAGACACAGCTGATCCTCACAGCTAACTGGCCTAGAGGTCAATTCCTCCCAGTGATACCAACAACAATCAAGGCTTAACTACAACAAGACTGTGCACACAGCCCACAAAGGGGTGCACCAAGAGTGTCCACCTCAGGTAACTGGGGAGGCTGAGCCATTGGACCCTATAAGACTCCTAGCACACAAAGCCACTCTATCAACTCAGGGAAGCAGTCAAAATGTGGAGACAAAGAAACAGATCACAAATGAAAGAAATGGAGGAAAGCAAACGACTGGATATAGCATTCAAAACCGCAGTTATAAGGTTTTTCAAGAATTTCCTAGAAAAGGCCGATAAATTTAGCGAGACCCTTGAGGATATGAAAAAGGACCAACTAGAAATTAAGCATACACTTGAAATTAAGCATACACATGACTGAAATAAAAAATATTATACAGAGATCTAACAGCAGACTGGAGGATCACAAGAATCAAGTCAAAGATTTGAAATACAAAGAAGCAAAAAACAACCAGAAATGCAAAAAGAAAAAAGAATCCAAAAATATGAAGATAGTGTAAGGAGCCTCTGGGACAACTTCAAGCGTACTAACATCCGAATTATGGGGGTGCCAGAAGAAGAGAGAGAGCAAGATACTGAAAACCTATTTGAAGAAATAATGACCGAAAACTTCCCCCACCTGGTGAAAGAAATAGACTTACAAGTCCAGGAAGCACAGAGAACCCCCAAAAAAAGGAATCCAAAGAGGACCACACCAAGACACATCATAATTAAAATGCCAAGAGCAAAAGACAAAGAGTGAATATTAAAAGCAGCAAGAGAAAAACAGTTAGTTACCTACAAGGGAGCACCCATATGACTGTCAGCTGATTTCTCCACAGAAACTATGCAGGCCAGATGGGAGTGGCAAGAACTATTCAAAGTGATGAATAGCAAAAACCTACAACCAAGATTACTCTACCCAGCAAAGTTATCATTCAGAATTGAAGGGCAGATAAAGAGCTTCACAGATAAGAAAAAGCTAAAGGAGTTCATCACTACCAAACCAGTATTATATGAAATGCTGAAAGGTATTCTTTAAGAAGAGGAAGAAGAAGAAAAAGGTAAAGATAAAAATTATGAACAACAAATACATATCTATCAAAAAATGAACCTAAAAATCAAGTGAATAAAAAAATCTGATGAGCAGAATAAACTTGTGAATATAATAGAATCAGAGGCATAGAAAGGGAGTGGACTGACAATTCTCAGGGGGAAAAGGGTGTGGGGGGGTACGGGAAGAGACTGGACAAAAATCGTACACCTATGGATGAGGACAGTGGGGCGGGGTAAGGGCAGAGGGTTGGGTAGGAACTGGGTGGAGGGGAGCTATGGGGGAAAAAAGAGGAACAGTTGTAATAATATGAACAATAAAGATTTATTAAATTAATAAAAAAAGAAAAAAATACATCTTTGGTCCCTAATTATTATACTACTTTGAAGCTTAGAGAAACCCAATAAGAGTATCTAGATATCCTATCTAATAAAAGAGTAATATGCAAATTAACCATCACTCTGCTACACCCACCAGCCATGCCCACCAGCCAATCAGGAGCGAGTATGCAAATTAACCCAACCAAGATGGCTGTGGCCACAGAGAGAGCTTAAGGGATGCTTGGTTTTCCCCAGTGATGGAGGAAGCCAAGCTTTCTGCACACCCTGGCTGGCCCAGTCCTCCGCTTAAGGCTACAAAGTTTCAGTTATAGAAGATAAATTAATCCCAACAAAAATGGCAGCAGCCACAGAGCTGGAGAGAGCAGAAGGGTAGGGTTGCCCCCTACGATGGAGGAAACCAAGTTTTTCATACCCCTGGCCTGCTTTGGCCTCCGCTTAAGGCTACAAAGTTTCAATTATAGAAGATAAATAAATCCCAACAGAAATGGCTGCCACCACGGAGCGAGCAGAAGGCTTGGCTCCACTCTGGGCTACAAAGTTTCAATTATAGAAGATAAATAAATCCCAGATACCAGGGCCTCTGCTTGGGTCGCCGGGGGTCGTGGCCAGCCTGCAAACTACCACAGGCCTCTAGCCCAGGCCGCCTCATGCCCCAAGGGAACCCCCACCCTGACCCGGGACACCCTTCAGGGCAAACCAGCTGGCCCCCACCCATGCACCAGGCCTCTATCCTATCTAATAAAAGAGTAATATGCAGATTGACCATCACTCCAACACACAAGATGGCTGCCCCCATGTGGTCAAAGATCCTGCCCCCATGTGGACACAAGATGCCCACCACAAGATGGCCAGCAGGGGAGGGCAGTTGGGAGGGACAAGGCCTGCAAGGGAGGGCAGTTGGGGGCGATCAAGCCTGAAGGGGAGGGCAGTTAGGGGTGACCAGGCCGGCAGAGGAGGGAAGTTGGGGACAAACAGGCTGGCAGGGGAGCAGTTAGACATCAATCAGGCTGGCAGGGGAGTGGTTAGGGGCTGATCAGGCTGGCAGGCAGAAGCGGTTAGGGGCAATCAGGAAGGCAGGCAGGCAAGCAGTTGGGAGCCAGCAGTCCTGGATTGTGAGAGGGATTGGGCCTAAACGGGCAGTCGGACATCCCTCAAGGGGTCCCAGATTGGAGAGGGTGCAGGCCGGGCTGAGGGACACGCCCCCCCCCCCCCCCGTGCACGAATTTTGTGCACCGGGCCTCTAGTATGAGATATAACTAGATATTATGTGTTAAGATTCTGATCTAGCTTCACGCTTTCTCCTAGAATAAGTTCAACAACAAGCGTAGAAGAAAGATTGTGACTTGTATAAGAAGAATTCTGTAAGAAGGGACCTTGTATGCGAGGTTCCCTTTGCTTCCCTGAACCTCAGTTTCCTCTCCAGCCTGATAGTCATGCTACTACGTGCCTGTACTTCCCCAGAGTTGCTATGAGAATCAAAATCAATTGAATTTACAGAACATTTGCTTCGGACTTAACAAATCCATATGAAAGCAGAGACACAAAGAAATACTACTAAGCTCCTATTACGTGGAGCACACCCTCTAGTGGATGGGAGTCGGAACCATGCACAAAAACATGATTTCTGTATGTGAAAGACTTTAAAAAACTGTGAAGTATTATAGCAAGATGTTATTAATTTCCCCTAACATCATCTGGCTGCAGACTTTCTAGTTGCTCAGAAATAGAAATATATTCCTAATCAGGGATCCATGTAAATCTCATAGTTCATAATCAGAGGGGAGAAAAATGCTGCATCTCGGCTGCTCCTGGAATGAACAAGGAGTTCAGGGATGAATTTCTCTTGAGGAGGAAATGAAAAATGTGCTGGTCACATTTTTCATATCCATGTGTTAAAAATGCCTACAAACTTGTTTCCCTTCCACTCTACTCAGTTCAGAATTATTTTTCCATCCCTCCCATTTATGAAAAAATATTCGATTTTGAAATTTTATTCTTGTTTATTCACTGAAAGAGACAAGAAAAAAAAAAAGACACATCAACCCTCCATCCTTTTAGGGTCTTAGCTTCTCCTGCAGGTCAGTATCAATTGAATACTTTTTAAAAAATTAAATGTGCCAGACCTTTGCTGGGTCTTCATGAGCATGAAGTCATCCAGTGTCACTCAGAGTGGGGCCGGGAATACAGAATGATGCAGCTAGGAAACAAGGTGGGGTTGGAACTGAAGGGTCCTGTGTGCAGTGCTGAGCGATGCACGCTTTATTTTCTAGGCACTGGATAACTGTGGAAAGTTTTGGGGGATGGGCCAGTATATTATTGAGGGCAGATGCGAAGTTCCATTCCCAATAGACCCTGGGAGTAGTGACTTAAAGGTGATAGGTGATTTCCTTTTATTTTACAGAATCAAGACAGGTGTCTTGTTAGTTTGCTAGGGATGCTATAACAAACTGCCACAAACTAGGTGGCTTTAAACAACAATGTATTGCTTCATAGTTCTAGAGGCTCGCAGTCCAAGATCAAGGAGTCTGCAGGGCCATTCTGCCTCTGAAGGCTCTAAGGGAGAATCTTTCCTTGTGCGTCTAGTGTCTGGTGTTTGCTGGCAATCCTTGGTGTTCCTTAGTGGTAGATGCATCGCTCCAGTCACACAGCCATCTTCTCTGTGTGTGTCTTCACATTATCTCCCTGCTGGCCCTGTGTATCTCTGTGTCCAAATTTTTCTTTTTAGTAAGGACACCAGTCATATTGGATCAGGATCCACCCTAATGACCTCTTCATAACTTGATTGTTTATAAAGGTCCTATGTTCAAATGAGATCACATTTATAGGTATTGACTTCATTGAATTTTTTAAGGACATAAATCAACCTCAGAGGTATTGATATGTTATTATTATGTGATTTCCTTTGTTTTGTTTTCAGAGTAATGGAACCTCTTTTTTTTTTTTTGGTTTACTCTTTTACCCTTGGCAGTGGTTCTTTTTTTTTTTTTAATATATATTTTATTGATTTTTCACAGAGAGGAAGGGAGAGGGATAGAGAGTTAGAAACATGGATGAGAGAGAGAGACATTGATCAGCTGCCTCCTGCACACCCCCTACTGGGGATGTGCCCGCAACCAAGGTACATGCCCTTGACCGGAATCGAACCTGGGACCCCTCAGTCCCCAGGCTGACGCTCTGCCACTGAGCCAAACCGGTTAGGGTTTGGCAGTGGTTCTTAAGAAACACTCCTTCTGAGAGGTAAAGAGACTAACCAGTTAATTAGGCTATTTTACTCCTTTTTCATTCTCTCTCATCTATTTTCTATCTATCTATCATCTATCTATCTATCTATCTATCTATCTATCTATCTATCTATCTAAATATACATTTATTTTTTTCACTATGAACTTTCCTTTTCTTCACTGGTGACACATATATGTGTGAACTCTATGAAAGATTAACATATATTTGACTACTTATTGGAGGGTGAAAAGACACTAGAAGTAATAATGATAGTTAATTTCATTGAAGAAAAATATGCCTTCCTTATATAGTGAAAGATTCCTTTCATTTAAGATAAGTATTTCCTAGTGAAAGAAACAGTTCTATCAGCTGAAAACAATGTCATTTGTGAGCAAATTGTTCAGCGGCATTTCCTGGTCCAGCCAATAACATTGGTATGTGCACAGCAAATTATTTCAATTTACCAACTGTTCTAAAATTATTTGATGGAGGGAAAAACATTAGTCCGAATCCTGTTACAATGGACATTGAAATCGGGTCATGAACCTTGGAGAAGATGAGGAAGAATCATTTTCTTTCTGATTTGGAATGGCCTCTTTTATCATTGCTCAGTGTTTTTCCTCTTTTTATTTGTAACTAATGGCATACCACCGTTCAGGTCT
Organism: Plecotus auritus; assembly: GCF_963455305.1. Lineage (NCBI taxonomy): Eukaryota > Metazoa > Chordata > Mammalia > Chiroptera > Vespertilionidae > Plecotus > Plecotus auritus. The sequence goes on along the minus strand of NC_137770.1, from coordinate 231,828,803 downwards.
GCCGGTCTTAATCTACAAACTAGGCCATTAGCAGCCCCAGTCTGCATGATGGCATACCAATTAAAATTAGGAGATTAAAGAGTAATGTTCCTTGCCTGAGACCAGTTTGCATACCAATGACAATTTCCCCAGCCATTGAATGAAGAAATACTTACGTGGCAGTGAACTTGATATCATTAAATTTAGGGAACATTGAATAGTGTGTGAGGGCGAAGGGGGGCCAGTCTGCTAGAGGATTGGGAATTAAAAGCCAGAAACAGAGTTTTTAATACTTGTTTTACTTTTTAATATTTATACATTTGTTTTTACTTTCAACAAATATTAAATTTTCATCTATATAGAAGGAGGTCAGGCTAAAGGAAAAAAATAGTTGAATTGCATATTTCTCCATTCCAAAGAGAATCTCAGAGCAACAGTGTTTCTCTCTGTGAAATAAGAACAAGGATATCTAGCCCTGTATTACAGCAAAGGGAGGAGAGATGGTACGATAAATGAGATAAGTTTGGTATTCATTCTTAGAATTCTTAAGAAGATATCTAAAGAAGGGATTCAGAAATAAGATGTGGAAATTCACTCAATTTAGCTTGAAAAATGGAAAATTTAATGTAGGCTTAACCCATATAAATCTAGGGGTTTCATGTTCTGTGTCTCAGTTTCCAGTCATTTCTATACCAGCATAGTGTAGCATCTGAAATATATCAAATACGAATGTTATTTTGGGGGGCCTTTTGAAGATGATTTAAAATAAACTAATTTGGAAACTATAGCAACACTTTCACAAATCCCCTTTCTAATACACTTGACCCCCAGACCTCTACAGAATCTTTCACTTCAATAAATTATCTCTAGAATCCTTTCTGACACTCAATGCTCCTAAAATTTTTTTCTATCATCGTCCGTGTTCTCTGTCTATCCTCCCCTCCCCCTTTCTTATTCAATTGAGAATTCTTCCCAGTTTCCTCACATCTTGCCAGAATTTTACCTATGTTTTCGATTTAAAAGAAAACTATCTAGCAAAGAGATAAACTTGCTTGGGTCATTGGGAAGTTCTCAGGAACTGAAACAACATCAGACAACTACAGCTTCAATCTCTCTTGTTCCTGGGTATATGGTCTCTCATTTGTTCTGCAGATCTGCTTGGCTTTTCTCTGATACAAGTCCAGGTTCTCTGTCATTTGCCTGTCTGCATGTAGTTCTTCACAATGGACCATCTCAAAATGATGGTCTCAGGCCTCTAATTTTTATGACCTTTTAGAGTGAATTGCCTGAATTGATGCCAGGAGAGATAATTGCCAAATAGAGAGCCTACGAACCCAATTTGGTTCAGGTATTTACTTCTGGTCAAAAGGTCAGGGGTCATGTGGCATGTGCATTAATGTTGCTGGGAGGTTTGGTGAGGTAGAAGAGGGTGTCGGGGGAGTAAATAATGTGGTATGCCCTGTCCAGAAGAGACACTGCAACCTCTGCAGCATAGTGTAGTTATTGCAAACTCATTGTAGTTATCAGTCCATTGGGCTTTGTACTAGGTCCTGAGTTTAGACTGCTTACCTTTGGACATAGACACCTGGTTTACCTGGACTTGACTTAAAAGCCTGTTTGGAAGCTTCGCTCATGCAGGAACCAATGACTTACTCCTGTCCTCCAAGGTTATGAAAACTCCTTGTGACAGTTGCAGGATATTCAATTTTCTTGGAGGAAACTCTTGAGGGGTGAAGACAGAGCTTGTGCAATTTGAGTAGCATCTAAAATAAGGGGAAGCTCCAAGCCCCCAGTGGAATGTGCTCTGAAGAAACTGATGGTTTGAGTTCTCTTGGTGTGGCAAACATTCCCATTAAGCCCATTCAGTACCCTGAATTTCCTTCCACACCCAAGCTAAAACAGGAAACATTACTCTACATTTACATGATTTATACTACCTATTATCCAAGATAGAAAGAGATGAAAATAATTATCCAAGATGAAGTGATGATGATGATGATAATTAGTTTGGCTTGGACTATTGCAATAGCCCCTTAACTCTTTTATCTGCTGCAAATGTTATCCCTTTCTAATCCATTTCTAACATGGGCCAAAATTATATCTCTGAAATTAAAAAATAAAATTCTATGGCTTCCTAGTTACTAAAGGACAGTGTCAAAACTGCTTTATAAAAGCCCTTCTTTGATCTTCTCATAACCTACCTTCAGAATCTCTTGTCACCTACCACCTCTTTTCTCCTTGCATTTCTTTTTATTTTGTGTTTTTATTTTTTTATTTAATGATGCAAAACACAAATGCTGATTACATAATTTCACATATAACTTTTCTCTCTCTCAACTCAACAGATGGAACTGCTTTCAACTCTATATGGAGCACACTGTATTAGTATTTAAAGTTTATTATAACCCATTTCTTCTTTTATATTCTAAAACATCTTCATTATGTTGTTTGATAAGATAGACCCACAAGAGGACTGTAGTACCCAAGGTCAGCCCCATGTTCAGCCAGTCAGGTTTGTCATGCAGCGGCTCCCGAACATAGAACTTGGACTGCGCTGACGGACTGCTCAGGAGCCTGGCCAGGGCCAGCAGCCGGGAGGGAGAAGGGCCGCAGCAACGCGGATGGTGCCATCTTGCCTGGTGGGCTCCTCTCCTTGTATTTCTCATTCACTGAAACATTCCCAGGGCTTAGAAAAATGTCTGGAACATAATAGGCACTCAATAAATTTTGTTTAATCATTTTTTTTACTCTTATCCTCTTTCCTTTTGAAGTAAATATTTATTTTTTCAGTATATCATTCTCTAAGTCCTTTTCTTATCTTAATTCTAAATATGTTTGTGTTCATGCATATTCTTATTATTTTTGCAAATCCACATATATGTGCACCTTTAACTCTGACATCATGCTAGAATCCCAATAAGAAATTATTTGATTGCATCTTCCTTTAGATTTGTGTTACCTCTGTCAAGAAAGACAAATGGAGTGCGCTCATCTGTGCTCAGGTTAGAAATATGACCACATATTGATAGCAGTAGACGTGACCCTGAGGCTCAGACTAGGAGCTGGACTGCACCATTGATTGGTGAGAGAGTGGATATTCTGCCTGCTTATTCTGAGTATCGCATGATCTGACATCAACTAAAGTTCACCTGCTGCAGTTACCTGGTTAGTCATTTGTCTGTCTAGCATTTAATCTGTTATTATGGTTTCTAAACTTGTTTACAATTATGAGGTTATCTTGCTGATACAAGAAGGATGATTATTTCCCCCATCAGTGTTAACTTTATTCTCTCCGTTTCTTGCAGGTCTCAATGTGTGACAATCATTTTATTTAATTACCAAGATATTGGACTTCCTTTTTCATTTTCTTAAAGCCCCCCACTAGAAGAATTCAGACTTGTACATCTTGGGTAGAGGTGACAAATTGTATCTCCTTGACCAAACTTTAAGCCTTGAGCAAATTTGACTGATTCCTCTAAGCCTTCTTCTCAACTAGACCTCAGCCTTTGGACTTCTGTGTCCATCTTTGCATCACCGTTTTTAGCCAAGTCCTGCTATGTCAGTTTAGAGAGAATCTTCCACCATACTTTCCTTATCACTCTTGATATCTGGATAAATTCCCCATCTTGCAAAATCCCCAGGAAATATCTGATCACCCTGGTCTGCCTTCAGCCAAGAATATTATTAAGTCTATTTAACCAGAATAGTACCCCCCACCCATCTCTGATGTTTCTTCTTAGTTATTGTACATCCACTGACAGCCCATCCTGCTCTGTGGCTATAATCTCTACTTTTCCTTGTTGTACTTGGAATTGAGCCCAATTTTATACTGAGATCTTTTTTCCCTTTTCATGATAGTTTCTGGACCCAGTGACTCCTTGAGCTGTAGGAAATAAAAGCCAATGTGGCTATTTTAGCAGAAAGAGTTTTAATATAAGGATCTAGTTGCTAACATAATTCTTGGAAGAGCTGTAGACCTCAAGAATTGACCTCTAAAAAAGCCAACTAAACTTGTCTAATAGGGAAGCTACTTCTCTTGCCAGGAAAATGGGGAGTCAGGAGGCTGCCTGGAACTGTGTCCTCAGGAGTACACCTTTCTCTACCCCAAGTCATATGAGGCTAGGGGTAGGACATCAGATCTTGCCACAGTAAGTTCCAATGTTTCAAAGATTGTGCTTGCAAAGGCAAAAACCAAAAGGTAGGAAGACTTCCACCTCCACATCTAAAATCTCATGGAAGTGCTTCTAATTTAGTGGAAACTAGTTTATATCCAGAAACATTTCTTCAAGGGAATATGGAATATAAGAAGGAAATGAGAATGGATGGTGAATGAGCTGCTCCACTAGAACCTATCCCAAGTCCCTATCAAGCATCAGGCTTACACTGCTGGTTCTCACTTGGAGGTCAGCATTCCAAAGGTATGGCTGGAGGGTAGGCCATATTTTTTACAAGTGGGAGGAATTTGAACTAAGACACATAGTAGAAGTTTTGACTATGAGGACTCAATCTGTATGTTCAGAGGGTGAAGTCCCCATTATGTGTACTATGAATAAATAATCAGAGAAACTTAGGAAGAGAAAAATGGATACCAAAGCACATAATCAGAGATAGAGCAGGCCCATGAGAAACAGGAAGAGGAGACTCGGTTTCTGAATTTATAATTTCCAGAGAGGCCCAACTCTGTTTAATTTCCTGCCTTTGGATGCTCAAAGAATGCCTATTGTATCCTTGTAGTCACACCTTCCCTCCCCCATTTTTCTTGAGTTAGTTTGAATGGGTTTCTGTTCCACACAATAGAAAATTGATTAAAGTAAAAATTCACAACTTTTGGATTCCATTATTTTAAACATTAACATTAGTATTGGAGAAAGACTGCTTACATGCATTATTATCCTCAATTTTCCAGCTTCTTTCTATCCTCAAAGACAAGTTGTTGGCTGATAGAACTATTAGGCTGATCTACATTAGTGATGTATACAGAAGCCACAGAGACTACATGAGGGAGGAAGTTTTAGGTCATTTAAAAAAAATCATTTTTTTAAAAAAATCCTCACTTGAGAGTATGATCATTGATTTTAGAGAGAGAGGGAGGGCAAGAGAAATAAATATCTATTGGCTTCCTTCCGGTATGTGTCCCAACTGGGGATTGAATCTGCAACCTAGGTATGTGCCCTGACATGAAATCGAACCCACAACCTTTTGGTGCACAGGATGACACTTCAACCAGTTAAGCCAACCTCCATGGGGAAAAAAATCACTCTTGGTAGCAGATAAAGGTGAGAGAAAGTGTAGAGAAAGGGAGCGTACATGTTGGTAGTGTGGTGGATTACAAGTGGGTTTGAAATACTTTTTAACCACTTTTGGTAGTTGTGCTATTTTTTTTTTTTGAATGGGGTGTTCTGATTGAACCATATTAAGTCCATAGATTTAAAGAGCTACATCCACAAAGACATGTGCTTTTTAAAAATATATATATATTTTATTGATTTTTTACAGAGAGGAAGGGAGAGGGATAGAGAGTTAGAAACATCAATGAGAGAGAAACATTGATCAGCTGCTTCCTGCACACCCCCTACTGGGGATGTGCCCACAACCAAAGTACATGCCCTTGACTGGAATCAAATCCAGGACCCTTCAATCCGCAGGCCGATGCTCTATCCATTGAGCCAAACCGGTTAGGGCAAGACCATGTGCTTTTATAGAAATATTTATGTTGTATTTTGGCTACATGTTGGAATATACACATATTGAGATGTTAATATATTTACACACACACACACACACACACACACACACACACACACACACACTTCAATTTTCCTTTGAAGGTAGCAATAATACTTGGGAAGTCCCCTCCCCCTCCCTTTATCTACAGAACATTGACTTCACAGTGCATTGGTGACAGATTGTGTGGAGCACTTTTGTAGAAGGTGTTTTGTGGCCTGTCCACGGTGATATAGACTGTTCTGCAATAGATGTCCAGTTCAAATGACTAAACTGGCTTTGTCCATAAACATGATTAAGTTCCATAATAATCATGGAAACAAAATTTTCAATAGGCCTTAGCTGTGGCTTGGATAGATATAAATGTTAGTGACCGGAACAGATGAGCATATCCTTTTAAGATAAATGCTTGTATGAACAATGAAAAAGTACATCTAAAAGCCATTTCATGAAGAATTTTTTTCACTGACTCTGCCTGATTTTAACTACATGAAAAAAAAAAATGCTTTAACCCTGCCTCTTGCAAACAGTCATGGGTATGGTTCATTGTCCTTTGCTCAGCAGAGAATGTGCTTTGAAGAAACAAAACAAAACAAAACAAAACACCAATTCCTGTCTCTTCTGTGTGAAGCACCCTATATTTTTTAAAAATGCAAACCTTTCTTTGTTTTCAGGGCAAATAACATACTAAGACCCATCTGTGGTGCCAATTCCCACAAGCGTCTGCTGGGAGAAGGGCTTTCATAGCTTCTGGAAGGCCAAAGGTAGAGATATTGTTCGCTCCCTGGAAGGAGATGTGGCCTTTCCAACTTTGGATGCTGTTGGGTTTGGTTCAAGAACAGGAGAGGCCGGTGTTTATAAATAACCCCTTGTATGGGTAGCTCTTTTGAAATGGCAATGAAAGCAGCATAGAGAGAAGGTGTTTATTGTTTATTTTTAACTTTTTTTTAAGGATAGAAAATATCATTGGCATTTTCTGAATCCCTAGGGGCATGGGAAAATTTTAAAAAATTACATCTTCTCACTATGCTGCTTCCCAAATATTCTGCATCTGTACACCCCTCGCGTAGGCCCTAGCTTCCCTTAAGATTCAGATCTTGTATTGTGATGAATCAAAATGACTTTGAACTACATTTTCATCACTTGGTAGTTGTGATATTTTTTTCTTGAATGGGGTGCTCTGATCCAATCACACAAGTTTTCAGACTTACAATGGCTAAATCTACAAAGACCATAGCCTAATGCTTCCATTAAATTTTTTTTATTAGCCAGTTTCTGGCAGAAAATAAGAAGATATTTCAGTTGCTATTTTGAAGATGATTTCATGACAGGGCTGCTAACAGACGGTGTGGGCAGGGTTAAGAGACCCAGCAAGGGGCACTGATGTACCTCAGAATGAACAAGGGGGAGCTGTTGTGCCCCTGGGCCCCAAATCCAGGCTGGAGTTCCCAAATCCCAGACTGGCTGTAGAGCAAGCCCTGGTCTGGCCACATGCTGTGGAGCCTGGAGCCAGGAGCCCAAGGAGACATAAGGAGCAGTGTTTCTGGAAGAAACTGAAACCCAGAGCCAAGCAGAGTCCAAACCCATGAGGTAGTCTGAAAGGAGTTAGAAGCCCTAACCGATTTGGCTCAGTGGAAAGAGCGTCGGCCTGCGGACTGAAAGGTCCCAGGTTCGATTCCAGTCAAGGGCATGTACCTTGGTTGCGGGCATATCCCCAGTGGGGGGTGTGCAGGAGGCAGCTGATCGATGTTTCTCTCTCATCGATGTTTCTAGCTCTCTATCCCTCTCCCTTCCTCTCTGTAAAAAAATCAATAAAATATATTTAAAAAAATAAAAATAAAGGGAGTTAGAAGATTGTTGAAAACAAGGTAGACAATGATAGGATAGAATTTAGACATTTTATTTCAATAGTACGGCGGGAGGTGTCCTGTGGAGATTTTCTTAGTCCTTGTAGAATAATAATGTATAGGATGCCTGGAGCCTGTCCTGTGGTTACTGAAAGAATTAAGCAGGTTAGGTATTAAACGCTAACTAAGCCTATCGTCAACAATTTGGTAGAGCAGTATGTTTCATGTCTTGTGTCCTGGCTGTGTCAGGTATCCCCACGGTTTCCTGTTCTGGATCTATTTTGAAGGCCAACCCTATTCTCTGGTTTTTGGCTCTCATTTAGAATGAGTATGGGTTAAGAAAGACATTCACTTTGTACTCCCAAAGTCTTGAGCTATCTCACCTAAAGGCCAGGGAGGTACTAATGTTGTAACAAGAAACTGTTGAATCTCAGGGATTGAACACTATTTAAGTTTATTTCTTTTCTCTACTACAGTCCAATGTATGTAGGGTGGCTCCCCACCATCTGGAACTGGTGGCCCCCCCAACATAACCACAGAGAGATATGGGGTATCATTTGGGATGCTTTTAAGTGTCAGGAAGGGAAGAGGATTATATCATTCCCATTCCCATTCCACTGACTAAACCTCAGTCAAACGGCCAACTGCAAAGGAGGTTGGAAAATGAAGTGTTTTGGAAGAGGAATCCATGGGTCACTGCCATAATCATAAGCAGAGAAAGCTCAGAAAACTGGGAGCAACTCTGTTAGACGATATCCCTCTTGGAGAGCTACCATGTATGTGGCTTTGACATCTCTCAGCAAGTCTAAATCCATTGATGGGGGTCCTTTTGGAGTTAGGAGTTAGAGACCAAAAAGCAGCAGGTAAAATAATTTAGGTTTAACATAATAATAGCTAGGACTATAATGCAACTGCTGAGATCTACAGGATTGGGAAACTGGTACGTAGACAAGAGTAATAGGTCAATAAAAAAATCATGATCAAGCACTCCAACCTAGATAGACACAAAGATAGTGATTTCTATGTCTACGGTAGGGAAATTGAGAAGAAGCTGGATTCATTGCGAAAGAAGATGATGAGATTGGTTTTTGATGTATTGGCATGAATTCCAAACAGAACCATCCTAGAGATGCCTGAAGAAGTACCTGGGGAGCCATATCAGAGGTGATCTAAGCCAGGAAGCAAGTAAATGCTATGGAAGCAAATGAAGGCATGACTAACTGTAGGGGGAGAAAGAAAGAGACCTTGAACTCAGTTTGGGGTAATATTCTTGGACAATGCAAAAACACATATGGCATATCATAGGTTTTGCTTGTAGAAAAATATGAAATAAACATGAGAATGGTTTCAATAAATCAAAACTTTAAAATTTTATTTGTTCATGTCTTTGCCATTTTAAACCTTAACGTTTGGGATACATGATACATGATACATATTTCCTTTTCAGAGTAAAGCAGTTGATATTTAATGTGTGAACTAGTTTGATATATCCCACAAAGTAAAACAATGACTTGATAATCCTATTATCTTAATGTAAGTAGTTATTGTATGGAGCTTTGATCTATCATCTGTGTACTAATATAAAACTACAGTATCTTAATAGTAAGAAAATCACATTTTTTCAAACCTACTTAATACACTTTTTAAAGGAACTATTTTTTAAAATTCCCCAAAGTTACTTAGTTTTCTTCTAACCAGTCTTTTAAATAACGATCGTTTTATTAAAAATAATTGGATGAGTTATGACAATGAAACAGCCTAGTGAAATATATTTCCTGCCTTGAAGTGTTCATTTGCTTGCACGACTTTAACCTGTCTGGAAGGCAGATTAACAACAATTAACAACCCCAAAGGAAAAGTTAAATGATTAATAATGGATTTAGACAGATGGCTTATAGCTGAAATGTGGCAGTAGGAGGCAGAAGGGAATGGCATTCCAGAGGAGATAATTTTGAGACATTTTATTTCTCTCCATACGTTGCATAACTAAAAGACTCTTTCATGCAGGCTTTGAAGAAATCCTCTTAGTTTAAAACCTCTGATAGGAACCCACAAGTGGGCTTCTTTAAGCACACACTCTGAGCTATATCTCTTGGTTTTTCTATAGAAAAATATCAGGGAGGATTTAATAAAAAAGATTAGAAAAAAGTATTTTCTGACACAAGTTGTTTTAAGAGAAAGTAGCTTCAGAGTCAAGAAGGTTAACCTCTTATCACTCACAAAACTTGAAAAGTTTCCTGAGGCACCTGAAGCCTGAGTAAAATGACTGTATTTTTGCTTGTCAGTCATTGCTTAGTAATGAAAGCAGATGTGTTCGGTGCGGTTGTGTCGTGATAGTTACTAGCTGGAAATTTTTACCGGAAAGGTTGTGGTGTGTGTGTGTGTGTGCAGAGCTTAAAAGACTCTGGTGTTTAGGCACCATTATTAAGTAAAATATTACAAAAAAAGATAAGATACTTTGCTTACTATTAAAGATAATATAGAGTCATCTTTTGATTCCTTGTATACCCAAAATATAACAGAAAGCTATGGAGGAGGTTCAGGTAATGTGGTCGAAAATATATAATGTAATACATACAAAAAATTATTTTCTTATTTGCTTTTTTAGTCAACAAGTATTTAACAATTCCTGAATGTGACTCCAGCTTTCATTTTGAGAGTCCAAAACTTACACAAAGTTTCTGGTTTACTAACCATAAAAGCAAAGAAAACTTAAAAGATTTTAGGTAATCTGGTTCTAAGAACATGCTTGGAAATGCCTTTCAATAATGACTTAAAAGCAGGGCATAATATCTACATTTTAACCTTCGTTTAAAACAGTTGAGATTTTTTACTTGTTTTCTCTCTAACCCTGGAAATATCTGGGGAGTTAATAGAGTAGCCCTTCAGCCTTCCCTGAATGTGACAGAATCTATGCCTCCATAATTAGAAAGTCCAGCCATGCTAATGAATGGGGGCAACCATAGCAACAGCGATTTGTAGGAAGGCCTCTAGAGGTTAGTACAAGTCTCCCCATGGGGAACTTTACCTTTGTGCACGCTGCTGCTGAGACATCTCTCAGGAAAGACGGGGAATGAAGAATCCGGCAGAGCTAGGAGGCTATGCATCAAGGGAGCACATACATGCAGGAGGGAAATGAGGCTGTGGCTCTCATGCATGTTGCCGAGGGAACTGGCATCTGGGTTCAATATCTAAAGGATCAAAGTTAAAAAATAATTAGGGAAAGCCACATGTGTGCTGATATTATATAGTACACTTTTAGAACTTAGGAAGTCTTTTGAGAGCATCTGAGCTTATATTATTACTTCACAGATTAGGAAGCTGATGATCAGTTTAGAGTTTGGGCTAGAACCTAGATGTACAGGCAGATTCCACTTTGCAATGCAGAGTTAGGGTGCAAGTAGTAGAACAGTCAATGAAGTGTCTCTGCAGATCTTGTACCTGATAAGATCAGCAGTTATTCTCTGAGTAAAGCCAATGGAAGAAAGATAAGCAAAGAATTTTAGTGTTTGAAAACCGTATAGATGGGAGTTCAAATGATAACATCTCTAGAGAACAAGAGTCAGTAGAAACACAAGGGGTAAGCTGTTGTCTGAACATCTTATATTGTTCAAATTTGGGCTGGTGCTTGATTACTGGACCCAGGCTGGGATCCTGGGAGTTCTGGCTGAGTGTGGGTTGGAGCCAAGCTTGGCACAAGTTTGTAGAATGAGGAGTCCAGAGAGGTCAGGAATTCGCTCTCCTTGGGTGATGCTGAGATTGAGAGCCCACACAGACAGAACACACTAAATTATTTAACTGATGAGATTGGTATGAGCAGTGGAAATTGGGTATGAGGCAACTGGATAGAAACTATGTATGACAGAGCAAGAAAGGTTAGGTTATCCCTAGCCAGTTTTTCTCAGTGGTTAGAGCATCAGCCTGCGGACTGAAGGGTCTCAGGTTCAATTCTGGTCAAGGGTGCGATTCTGGTCAAGGGTGCATACCTTGGTTGCAGGTTTGGTAACCTGGCCCTGGTTGAGCATGTGTGGGAGGCAACAAATCCACGTGTCTCTCTCACATCAATGTTTCTCTGTCTCTACCCCTCCCTTCCATCCTCTCTAAAAAATCAATGGGTAAAATATCCACTGGAGAGGGTTAACAACAACAACAACAAAATAGAAAGAAAGAAAGGATAGGTTAGCTGAAAGGTTATGGGTTGATTATAGTTGCCATTCTAGAAGCTTTCAAAGAAGAGCTTGGTGTCACACCAGGACGTGGTAGGGGAAATCTTAAAGGTGCTGAGCCAGTATGGAACTCATTGTCTATGACCGTTTAGAGAAGCTGTGTCATGAGATGAAGAAATGTGGCAGGGAAGAGGTGTCCTAAGGTTTGCCTTCATCCCTAATTTAGAAAAATGTCTTCTGACCCACTGTGTCCATATACAGGTCAAGATGGTTAGAATACAGGATGTTTGCCTGGAAAGAACTGTTGACTAGCTTTTTCATTCAGACAACAAATATTTTTTGAGCACCAATTTTCTGCTGAGCATTGGAGGTACAACATGATAGACAGGGTCCCTATCTTCATGATGCTTATTATATTTAGAAAAAGACAATAAGTAGATACATGAATAAAAGTAAGTAAAATTGTGCTATGAAAGAAATAAGTGATAGGGTTTCTCATGATCTAGGAAATTCTTTAGAGTAGATGGTTTGGTAACACCTAGCTGACGAGGTGATATTTAAATTGATGAAAAGGATTTATCCATTTTGAATACTGACGAAAAAACATTCCAGACATAGGAAAGAGCAAATACAAAGACACGGAAGAAGGGACTATTTCAGGGTTATTTCTGAGTTAGGACTATTTCTGAGTTAGTTCTAGGGACTGTGAAAAGACCGTGTTACTAGAGCATAGTTTGCATGGGGAGAGTGGCCAAGATGAATTTGGAGGCAGACAAGACCATTGGCAGGCATTATTGGTCTTGGTAAGTATGGTAGCCAGCCTCCAAGATGGCTCCCAATGATACCCTTCTGTGGTTCTTTCACACAAGGTACCAGGGTTAGTCTGTGTTACCTTGATGACAAGGAGACTGAAATTGCACAACATTAAAAGACAAAGTCTGGTCTAAGGGTTTTCCTTTCCTCGGTTTCTTAATAAATGCAAGAACTGTTTGCAAAGTTTGCAGCCCTCTGTAGAAAATGGGACATTTCCTATTCGAAGAGCATTGGGCCCAGGGGTTGATAAGGCTTTCTTGTTGGATGGGTGCGGAGGCAGTTAATATGAAGATTATAATCAAGTCTGTGTGGAGGCAACTGCTAACTTATCCAAGGCCAGGGATGTTCTTACCCCATTTACTGCTTTATCCAGGGCTCAGAAACGTTAGGTCCATTGTGTGACATCCAATCATGATTTTATATTATGACTAGAGGCCCAGTGCATGAAAATTAATGCACTGGAGGAGAGTTCCCTCAGCCCAGCCTGCCTCCTCTCACAGACCGGGAGCCCTCAGGGGCAGTAGGTGACCTGGCGATCAGTGGAAGGTGACGCCTCATCACACCTCTGCTGCTGCCACTGCTGGCAGCACAAGCCTCAGCCAGTCCTGGTTACCTGAGCCTCAGGTGGCCCTGGGCAGCTGGGCAGCCACCATCCAAGGCTTGCCTATGCCTCGGGCCGGCCCTGGGCAGCTGGGGGGCTGAGGGGACTGGGGGACTCTGGAGGCTTGCCACACACCTGCCGCCCTGACAGTGCTGAGGGGACTGGGTGCCGCCATCTTGTGGCTGGGGGCACCGCCATCTTTGAGGGCGTGGCAGTCAATTAGCATATTCCCTCCTTATTGGCTGTGGCTCCACCATCTTTGAAGGCAGGACAGTCAATTAGCATATTACCTCCTTATTGGCTGTGGGTGCTTCCATCTTTGAGGGTGGGGCAGTCAATTAGCATATTCCCTCCTTATTGGCTGTGGGTGCTGCCATCTTTGAGGGTAGGACAGTCAATTAGCATATTTCCTCCTTATTGGCTGTGGGTGCTGCCATCTTTGAGGGCGGGACAGTCAATTAGCATATTCCCTCCTTATTGGATGTGGGCATCTTTGTGATGGTGTGAGGGTCAATTAGCATATTCCCTTTTTATTAGATTATTAGATATTTGGGACATTGAGAAACAAATTTCCCCCCAATTTTACATATCCATAAAAAGCAAGAAATCATGGTTTAAAAACATGTGTGTGTCTTTGTTGCAGACAATCTCTCTCTTAGTGGTGTGCAGAGGCCTTTGCACATCATCCTTCAGGAAAATAGATAATTGACATTGTTCTTTAATTCTTTCTCCAGGAGAAGTGAAAACCATTACCTGGCAGTGACAGGAAAGCATCAGGTCGACTGTAGGAAGTTTCCCAGCGGCTTCTTAAAGCACAAATATACCCAGAACAAACACAACTATAAGATAAAGCCTGATCGGTGTTCCATTGGAGGTGCATATTTCAAGGTGCCTTTGAGGTTTGGGGACCTCATTTTGGAATTTTGAGCCATCTTAATAAGCAGGTGCATCATCTCAGTGAGGCAGGAGGTCAGCTGGGTGCACTGAGGTGGAACTGATTGGCTAAATTGCCAGTGGCCACAGAGCTATCCGGCTACCGCCTGGTGCCAGGAGGACAGAAACAGCTGGATCCAAGCTGCACTGAAATCTGTCTCTAATTACATTCACCCAATAAACGCTTGGATACTTACCATTGGAGAAAGGTTCATAACGGCGCTTACATCTTTCATCCTTTTAAATAATTTTGCCAGGTTTTCCCTTTCTCTGCTTTGAGACGCCAAATGTTGAGAAAGCACATTTCCAAAATGTTCTATTTCTTGCCTCATGCAATGTAAAATCATCTAATAACTGCAGGGGTGTTTACCTCTTGAAAAAGAGAGTGAGTCAGTTCACGGGGGCACTACTGTATCTATGTTGTTGCCCCAGGAAGATTCAACAGCCAAAGCTCTTCATTATCTGATGGCAGCTCGCCCAGGTTAACTGTATGTTTCTGAGTTAGTCCTAGGGATTGCTATTTGATACAGCTTTCCACAGTTCCATTGTGGATAATGTACTACTCCATTAGCACCGGGAGTGACATTAACAGGTCCATAAAGGTCTCAGAAAGTGCTGTATATGCCAATGTCAGCTAGCATATGGCAGGACATTGGTAGTCATTAGACAGGTTGGGTCTGCTGAGGGGTGTTCATTTTCAGAGCCTTGACAGTGTTATGCTCTTAAACAGAAGTTTTGCCATGACACATGGGAATTGTACTGTTTTCTGAAGCCTCAGTCTTCGCCCAACTGACTGGCTGTAATTTGAAAATGACATTTAGCACTTTCTGTAAAACACAGTGGCTACTATGATACGCTTTGTTTCTTATATGATGGGAGCATGAGTCCTATTAATCTTACTGAGCCTTGGTTTTTGTCATGTGCCAAGTGAGGATAATAACATAAATAAAGGGGAAATGCCTTTTCACCACTTTTATTTCCAAGAGAGATCTACCTTGACTTTGATAATATAAGCAAAATGCTTAGAATGTTGTCTAGTACTCATTGGTATTCAGTAAGTGTTTATTACCATTATTGGAAGTAATTTGGAACTCTGGTTCAGTGATAGGGAAGTTGAAGGGCGGCTGACATGATCTCTGGCTTCTCTAAGAATTCATTGTGGTAGCAGGATTAGGTTTGCTCACTCTTGCATTCTGGTCTTATGTGGTGTTTATAGTCCGTATTTGTCTTAGATGGTTTATACTGAAATCATCTGTGTAGGAGACATCTTTGCAGATTTTATGTTAACAAAACAAACAGGAGAAATTTCTTTTTCTTTTCTCTCAAAATAAGCACTTTCCAGAGACCAGTTCACCCACTCCATCCTTTCCATCCTTCTCAACCTACCCATCACTGTTCCTCCTCTGAGCCTCGAGACCTGCCAGCCAAGGTCTGCTGACCTCCACTGCTCTACTTTTCCTTCATTAGGACAGAATTCCAAGAAACTTAATTGAAAGGAGAGTAGAAATAAAACATAGAATACAGTCCTTTCTTTTTCAGTTTTCTGCTCGAATCCTTTCACACTCATTTAGTATATTGGTAAATCTGAGAAATAGGTGCCCCAGGTCCATTTTCCTTGCCAGATGGATCAACTGGCAATGACTTTCTGGACCATTGTCTTCTGAAGGGTTCGGATGATGTGTCAAGGTTCAACAGTGAAAAATTATAGTGGTCAATTTAAATGACTCGAGTATAGAAATTGAAGGGGAGGTGGTGGCATTTGTGCTAAGTGTTTGGCATTCAGGCCTTAAGATTTTGGGTTAACAGCAATGCTAGAAACTGTTAGAGCAGGAGTCACTGTTGATTCATCTTGATTTATCCCCGTGTGCATTTGAGCTTTGCATTTTGTTTCTCAAACTTATTTTTTTCAGAAAAATAAGTGTCCAGAGATAATTGGGAGAAAAAGACACTATTTGAAAGTAACCACACAGACCAACAAAGAAAAATTTCTTCTCTTAGATTTTAGCAGATGGGCATATGACCCTTCTTGTCTTTCTTTGTAAGATGTAGCAGCTTATGATTGCTACAGTGTCTTAAACGATGTTCTAACTACCATCTTGCCCCATTAATTCCATCTATCTCAATGTTTCTAGAAAAATGTTTCTAAAATGTGCATCTCTAGTTATGTCACTCCTCTGCTTAAAACCCATTTGATGGCTCCCACTGCTATAGCAGAAATGCTGTCAGGACCTATTAATGCATTAGGATAATTTGTGAAGTGTGAACTGCATGTCTGCTACTAATTGAGTTAAGGTATTGAAGACCACTAGTGATTTGTTTTTTAAATATGGAGTTCACAATTTTGAACTTCCGTATTCCTTCCTGAATGGAATAGAAAGAGGTGGGGTTGTGCATAATCAGCAGATAATCTTCTCTATGTCATGGGATACACTGGGTGGCAACCACCATCAAGGACTGTGATGATGTCATTCTCATTTCACTCAAAATTTGGAATTGTCCAGGGATATGTGTCCTGCATTTCACCATCAATTGTCATAGATTTTACAGTAGAAAAGCCTGTGGCCCACTTAATAAAGTCCCAATTTCATGAAGGCTAAATAAAGATGCCCCTGATATATTGTTTTTCTCTTTAGACAACTATTTGAAAGTACCACCCCACTCCCATCTACTTATTCAATCTACTCTCCATCTGAAATGGTTTTATTTACCCCTCCCAATCAATTTGGTGAACCCTCAAATGTTTTAAGATCATGATTCATTTCAAGTATTACTTCCTCTGTAAAGTCTATCTTGATACTCCTTCCTCACATCTCTTAGAATTGAGTGCTTACACAATTACACAGAAAACTGGAAGAATGAGGTCTTTCCTTGGGCGCTTCTCATTCATTAGGTACCATTAGGAAGTTTCTATTGCATGAGTCAGAATCACTCAGGGCCTGCTATGGGAACAAACAACTCCAAAATCTCAGTAGCTTACAACAATAAATGTTTATTTTATTGCTGACACTCCATGTCCATTGTGAATTGTCTGGGATCTCTTTCTATGCTGTCATTCAGAGATCCAGGGTAAGTTAAGTAGCTCTCATCTTAAAATTAGCTGGTTACTGTGCCAGAGGGAAAAGAGAGTTTCATGTAATCCATTAAATCCCAATATTATTTTCATTCCTGATCTATTACTAAGTAATTATAACTGATAACCTGATCTGGTTCAAACACACAAAAAAAGCCAGGAAATGCAATACTCCCTTGTGTATGCAGGGCAGAGAGCCAGAAATATTTGGTGACTTACACTTACTATGACCATATATGCCCAACATAAAACCAATCATGGTTATCTCTTAGAGTTATTGGAGAGGCCTATTTTCCTGGGCATATTCACATGACATATTTAGATACAATTGACATTTCCTTAACAAGGAGAAGGGAGGGGTGGCCATTGAACAGATAACCAACAGTGTCTGTCACACTTTGTCCTTTTAACCCCTGGAGCTACCGGCTAGTAATGTGGATTTTTTTCAATAGTTGGGAGTTATGTACACATATGTTGATATATATGCTATTTGATATGTATGCTATTTTGTTGTATTGACAACAAGCTTTAAAACTTCATATGTCAAATTTTCTGAACGTGTTAACATCATAGATATTTTTACACTTAAAAATGTCGAATTTCATGCCAAAAAAAGAGCATTTGTGGGAAGTTTTAATTCATTAGTTTATTTTGAAGAAAAGTACTGCTGAATACTTCGGGAAGCTTATGGTAAACATGCTCCATTTCAAGATACTTGTGAATGCTGGTTTAAACGCTTTAAAAGTGATGATTTCAATGTGAAAGACAAAGAACGTCCAGGTCAACCGACAAAGTTTGAAGACCAACAATTACAAGCATTATTGGATGAAGATGCATGTCAAACTCAAAAACAACTTGCAGAAAGATTAAATGTTGCTCAGCTCTGATCATTTACAAGCTGTGGGAAAGATTTTAAAGGAAGGGAAATGGGTGCCACATCAACTGAATGAAAGACAAATGGAAAACAGAAAAGTCATCAGTAAAATGTTGCTTCAATGGCACGAAAGAAAGTCTTTTTTTTACATTGAATTGTGACTGGCGATGAAAAGTAAATTTATTTTGAGAATCCCAAACATACAAAATCATGAGTTGATCCAGGTCAACCATCAACATCGACTGCAAGGCCAAATCGCTTTGGAAAGAAGACAATGCTCTATGTTTGGTGGGATCAGGAAGGTGTGGTGCATTATGAGCTTCTAAAACCAGGTAAAACCATTAATACTGATGACTACTGACAACAAATAATGAATTTGAACTACACTTTGATCGTAAAACGACTAGGATGGTCCAGAAGACACGGCAAAGTAATTTTGCTTCATGACAATGCACCATCACACACTTCAAAACCGGTTAAAGACACGTTAAAAGATCTTGCCAGGGAAGTATTAACCCACCCTCTGTATTCACTAGACCTTGCTCCTTCAGATTACCACTTGTTCCAATCAATGGCACACACACTTTCTGAGCAGCACTTCAAAACATACGAAGAAATGGAAAATTGGGTCTCTGAATGGTTTGCCTCAAAACAAGAAAAGTTCTGTTGGGACGGTATCCACAAATTACCTGAAAGATGGGAGAAATGAGTAGTTAGCGATGGACATTACTTTGAATAAAGCACTTTTGATATTTATCTTGAAATTATTGTGTTTTCTTTGATTACAAAATCCGCATTATTAACTGGTACACCTAGTAATTTCTGGGGTTGGAAGTCTTGGAGCTCCACAGCCCACTCCATATTTTTCATTTCACAGATGGCCATGCGAAGCTTTGCATAGCTAAAAACTCTTGGGAACCTTTGTTTTGGGAACTTCCTCTGTAAGATCTCACTTAGATTTCAACAACTACGAGCTAGGCATTGTTTTCCAGATGGAGAAACAAAAGACCAGAGAGGATAAGTAGCTTGCTGGAGGTCACAAAACTAAAATGTGGAGGAACCAAATTTAATGCCACTCTTCCTCCTGACTCCTTCTTGCTCTTTATTTCTGCAGCAGCTTACATGAAACCATTAGAATAATATTAACCTCTTTTAAACATATTTTTAACCTGTACCCATTATTATTTGAGGGTATTCTAAGTCTTGGGTTTGTTCCCTGCTATATACCAGTACATCATATTTCTTTTTGTTTGAAGCATTTCTCTCTCTCCAGTTTTAAGGGAGGGTGCCAAGAATTTATCTTCCTGCAGTCCTGTTCTGACAACATGAGGGCATTTTGCAGTGACAGCGTGCGTTAATTCAGAACAATGGATGGCACAGTGGTTTTGCTGCAGAAGGAGATTTATACTTAGTTCCTCCTCTCTGTTAACAAGATTTATTCACAGGTCTGAACAACACACGCCAAGGGCTGCATTTTCTCTTCCTCCAAAGCCCCAAAGAGCTATTGATATTTAATAAAATAATCATCGTTATGACTTGAAATGCCTGCTGTAATCAGATCAAACAAGGCAATCAGGTTTTATTTTTTTTTTAAAAGCAATGAAAAGTAGTTAGTTTATTGCGCCTCTTTCAGAGAGTTTGGGTGGGGGTTTCACACAACGATGCCAAAGTTTTATAAATTTCTATTGCTTGAATAGACTGAAATTAACATTTGATGACTTCTTCATTGATATCTGACATTTTTTTCCCATAGGCAGACTCTAATAAAGAAGTCACTTAGAGCTATTAGACATATTTTAGAAGAATCTTTTGATGCGTATCTTCACTGAGATTATGAAACTTAAATCATTGCTGCTATCAGTGTGAATACTAATGATATAGCCTGCCAGATGGAAACCTTCCATAAATTTTCACTTTCCTCTTACAGTCAGTTGTAAATCTTAAGTAAATGACTTCTTGGGTGAACTATGTTGATGTCAAGCTTTAATGCCTTATGTCCACACTGATTTCAATGTCATAAGTACCTGGAAGGCAGGCAACTCTTAATTAAATGTCATTTTCTTTCTCCATTATTGAACTAGAACAGAGTGCAGACTCTCCTTGCATTGTCTGTGGCTTCCTGGTGAATAGCTCAGCTTACATTGGCACAAGTGGGTTCTCTGGAGCTATTTAAATGCTTTGGTGTCATGCCTTTCCTCCTCTCTTAACTAAAACTGTCCTCCTCAATGTGTCTTTTAGATAGTAAAGCCCTGTTTCCTTTGTCCTTTGTTCTCCATTTTGACAAAACACATTCTGTAGGTTCCTGCCTCATTTTAAAAATTTTTCTTTCCTGCAGAAATTGATGTTTTAGTTCTCTTCAGGAGTGCTAATCTCCACATGAGAACCACACTGCATAAAACTTCCTTTTTCCCTATGGGGAATATATCAGTATTCAGACCAAATCTTCCAATTATGAGGTGCTTCTCATAACCTGTGGTTGCTTATCACTTAAATTTCTTGTGGAGCATTTTTCTTTTCTTTCTAAAATAGAGTCGAACTTTGAAAGGTATTATCACTTATATGTATATATATAAAAAAAACCAGGAGACAAAGCAAAATAAAGTTAAATTTAAGATTGTTTAAACTTTCTTGTCTTTGGAAATCCAAAGGAAAAATATGATAAAAAAATTCAACAAAAATACTTATGTAAGTCAATAAATAGTCCCTGTAGAAATCTTAGAAATCCTACAGGTAAAACAATTTTTCCAGTTATTGAGTTATTTTTTTTCACCAGCTGTTTATTTATTGATTTGTTTTGCCATTAAACCTATGAACCAAGTGATAAATGTGCTTCCTTTGTTGTTACAGTGTAATGCATTGAGCTTTCTCTTGAAGCTTCATTAAAATTATATCTAAAGTACCGATTATAAGAAAATGATTAATAATACAATAACATAGAACAACTGTTCTGTAGAGCTGTTTGGAGTTGAGAGCTTTTTCATCAACATTGTTTTGTTCTCTGCTTCCATCCACCCAGGGAAGCAAATGCCCGTCACCATTTTTTTTCATCAAGTGACAAGAACCATCATTGTGTAGAAACAAAGGCACCAGCAAAACATTCTAAACCATTAAAATAATTTTCCATCCTGGTTGCAGTAATTAGTACATTTCAGTTTTGATAACTGTAATTAAACCTGACCTTTAAGCTAATCGTGTCTTGACATTTATGATTTTGAACTGGCTTTCCTGTGGTGAGGGTGTGTTATATTCAGGCTCTAATGAATAGTTTTGTAGTATTTACCTGTTGTCAGAGGGTCTCTGTTGTGGCTTGGAGGGGGCCACTTCACTCAGCATCCTGTCATTGGAGGCATAATGCTGCCACTCTGAAGGAGCATTATCTACCACAATATCAGGTTGACACTGTGAATTTTTGTTAAGAGCAAAATCCCTGCTGGAAATTAAAAACAAAAATTAACCCAGAGTTTGAATATAGATGATGTGGGCTTTCATGGGATCTAACCATTTTTGGCAGGTGAGTAGGATGAAGCTTTCTAGCTGCTATGAGAGAAAAGCTGAGTCAAAGGGAAATCCCTGAGGGAGGGGAAAGCAAGATGGCGGGCATGGTCTTGATGGCTTTTATTAAACTTGAATGGTAGTGAAGTCTTTCCCCAATTTTTACCTTCTCATAGGCCACCTCCAACTCAGTGTCTTCCTTCTTGATATTAATAACCATAGCTAATATTTACCAAGCACTTACTACATGCCAAACACTGTGTTAAACCCTTTGTATATATAAAGTTTTAATATTTTAATGGTCCTATGAAGTAGGGGATACTCTAGTATCTAGCAGAGTAAATCCATAGTCCTTTGATTTTAAGTGTTAAATGACAATATCTGATGAAGTCAGATAACATTTTGAAAGAGTAATGTCTGTGTTTCTTTTCTCTACTTCATTTATATGATCAGACCCACCACCACCCCGACCCCATTCTATTAATCAGAGGCATCTATATTCCTTTTAGGAACCACAAGAAAAAGTCCAGTTTGATTTTCTGATCTCCAAAAAAGGTCCTGAGAAAGCAGGGCCATAACCAGAAAACTGGAAAGATGATAAACTAACAAGTAGAAAGCCAGGCTACTCCTCTCCCCACCCCTCTCTAGGCCGGTCTCTGCATCAAAGAGAGGAGGAACAGGGAGGATGGGTGACCTCAGTGGATTGGAAGTAGGAGGGAGGTGAGTTAATGGGAGATGGTGATGCAAACTAAGAAGTGAGGTGGTAAGGGGGGTGGATAATAGGAATGTCCAAGCAGAGCCCAAGAGGTAGCCTGGAAACCCAGCCATCACAGACAGACTGTTTGCTGCCAGTGGGGTGCATTGTCAGGCAGGCAGAGAAGCCATGTTAGTGGAACCTTTGGTCTCACTAACCTTGTGAAATGTGGACTTTTCATGGAGAGTTGTCTGCAGGTAGCTCATGGATTGTCCAGAAGAAAGATATCTGTGATGAACCTCTCTGAGGCCATCTAACTGCTCTGGGGAGACATCCACTTTTTTCTGTGGCCTCAGGCACATATATGAGAGTCCCAATATCTATAGTAAATGGAGGTTGTTATGCCCAGAGAGGCAGAGAGAGATATTGTGGAAAGGAGAGCCCAAGTTTCATGTTTGGATGGGACAAGATGGTGAGGGAATGCTCTCCTGTTACATAAATTGAGATTTTTGTTCTCACTAGGTATTTATTTTTAGCTGAATTATTCTGGTAAAAAAACAAACAATTCTTGAAGACTCAACCAAATGGCTCTCTAATGGTAGAATTAGAGGCAGGTGGATACTTGGGTTCAAAAGGGTATTTTAAACTTCCTTTCAAGTAGACTCTCTGGGTTTCTCTCTCTTTCCTTAATATAAGGATATTTGCTTTTTGGGCATCAGAAGAAGGCATCAGAAAATGCAAAGTGTGTTTCACCATTGTGTGATGTGAAGGAGTAAGTTAGACTAATTGTGTCCACTGACCAAACAGTGGGAATGGGCTTGGGGGATAGCATAAATAAGACAAAAGGGGAACAAGCAGGTATAAAGTGATTAGAATTTGGCAAAGCTATTCAAATTTCAGGATTAGTTTGCAGTCTTCCTTAACACCATCTTCCTGAAGATATAGAGCCTCTGTTAGAGACTATAAAAAAACAAATTTACTCCAAGTTACTAGCCAAGCTAGCTATTAACCAAGTTACTAGAATATTGCCTTTGCCTCACTTTAAGTAGGTTTCAGTCAATGTCATTTAGCTTCCTTTTACTCAGTTCATCTGCATAGGAGGGAACTGATGGAGGAGAGTTGGTGACTCTTCGTAGTGAGAATGAAGGAGAACAGTAATCAGAAAAATATTAAAGAGTTAAATCAGCAGCCATTAGAATTTGGGGTCAGCTCCATGGATTGTCTTAGACCAATGGTTAGGTGGTAGTGTCATGCATTACTTAACTCTGCCTACCTGACTAGACCATGAGTACTATGAAGTTGGGGGCAATTGATGGCCTTGTTTGGGTTTGTTTTGCTTTTTTATCTGCAATGCTTGGAACTTGTCAGAAATGTTTATGAAAACATTTGGAAAGTATTTTCCCTTTCCTGAAAGGGTAGTCTACATGTGGCCAGTCACCCCATTGTTTGAGTTACTTGTTATCTGTCCCATTGCCCAAGAGGAGTCAGTTCAATAAGATTTGGAGGCTGCAAAGACTCCAAAGTGTTGACTTGTTGGGGTTTGGGAACCTCCTGTCATCGATCAGCAGATGGACAAGGTACAGTCAGCCAGCTGATGACTCCAGGTGTATCTACTGTGAAGATCCCCAGATCACTGGTGCTGTTGGCTTACAGAAGACCAGGAACTAGGTGGATGGTTAATTTGTTCTCCCTCTGGGGCATCCTGTAGAGCAATGGGTCTGCTATACAACAACTCCTCACAGAGACAAATAGGCAAGTCCTATCAGCACAAGTGTATTTTATGGGTCAGATGTCTACCATGATCCTGTAGCTCTGACCCCTGGTGGATTTATTATCTGGGTCTGATAGTCCCTTGGTGTCTTGAAGACTATAATCTGTAAAATATGTGGTGGGTAAAACAGCTAGCCAGATTGCCATTCCTGACGTGTTATTGGCCCATAACTCTGCCAAGAAGGCTCAGAAAGCTGTAAATCTGATGTGAATTTATAGTGGCAGACTGAAGTGTAGTCAATGACAAAATGGCCCAATCACTTGCTTACAGAGGAGCAGCAAAACATCGAGACCCACAGAGCTGGTCTATCATGAGTTAAAAGTAGCATCCAGTTTAAGTTACTTTTCACTCAGGCCTGCTCTAAATATTCAGCATGTGTTTATCTACCTCTGCAGCTCAGAGCCTCTTCTGACCCCGATCTTTGCATTTCTGTGCTAGCAGTCCATTCTTTATCAGTAATGATCTTCGTGGAGCCATTTGATTTGTCTGTGCATTGATACATGATATTTGGATAAACCATGATTTATTTCCCCTCTGGCTCTGTATGTGGATTTTGGTGGCACGTTTTACAGGAGGCCACCTATGATGAGGACAAAGGTCAGTGGAAAACTGTTCAAACAGAGAGGTTTAGCCTTGAGGATCTTGCCCGTTCATCTGAACCTCAACGCTCGACCTGTTCATTGACTGTGTTTGCTAATTGGGTCTTCAGTGCAAAGCAAGATGCAATGCTCAGCGTCGTTCACTGTTTGTTTAGCCAGAACATGAAAATCAATCCACTGATGACAAAAGGGCAGAGCAAACAACATCCCTATGGAGTTGGGTGTTTTTGGCCTTGGCGTTCACCAGATGGGGTCTGAGAGCTGGACCTTCACAGGTAGAATTTATTAGAGGATCCTGAGTGGCAGGCATCTCTTATATTTCCTCTCCCATTTAAGGTGGGAAGCTCCTTACTCCTTTCTCTGGTGCTTGATAATAAAGCAAGTGCAAAGCAGGAAAGCATATTTTAATCAGGGGGCTGCCACAATAAGTTCCATCGGATCTATCCAAGAAGACATTTTTCTTAATAACAGCACCTCTTTTTCTTGCTGTAACTGTCAAAATGTATTCCCAGCCAATCCCACTTCACATAATCTCTTTTTGACAAAGGAAGGAAAGAGAACAGAAAATAAAGAAGGAATAAATTGACTGTAATGTGGCAGATGCCTTTCTCACTGCTTATAACTGTGTAAAGAAACTATACGATGCAGTAAAACTCGGGCACATTTTATTTGCTTTATTAGCTCTCACTGCATCTCCAGCTGCCACACCACTCCAATTTTAGACAACACATGACATCACAATTGCTTCTGGCATTTTACAATAATAGACACGGGTGAGAGTCGTATGAGTCCCCCACCCCCACCCATTTTATGGGTACTTCTCTGGAAAACAGCAACCTCTCATTTGCAGAGCATGCACATTTTGACTGAGGTAGTTTTCCACTGTGTTGCTTGCAGAGATAGTCTGCCCTATTTAACTTCGAAGGCAGCTCTCGCCAGTCCCCCAAATAGACTCGCAGGGTTTCAGGTCACATCTGCCAGCTGATTCAGCATGGCACACCTGTCCAGGGTCCTGAGCCTGGGAGGTCAGCACAATTAGCCAAGACCAGGGCAGCCACTGATCTGTTCTCAGAAAATCCAGATCCCTCAAATGACACCTTGGACCACTTTGGAATTGTCCTGAAATAATATTTAGATTCTTAAGATATATGGGGAGATGTACTTTCCTTCTGAGGGGATGGTCTCTGTTACGTGCCAAAGACCCAGCTAACGAACCAGGGCAAGGAGGTGGCTAAATGAAGTTACCAATGCAAATGCGAGTTTGCGATTGACCCAAGCAGTGGGGGTTAAGAACATCTTTATAAATATGTGAAGCGGCTGCTGGCTTAGACTGCCACGCAGCAGATTAGCATTGTTAAACTGTGTCACAGTCCAACAGTGCCTGGCTTGAATATGTATGCTCTTTAATCTTGCTGAGCAAACAGACTATATTTATCAGCAGAGGGAAGGAGCTCTCCTTTCAAGGGCCAATGTGGCCAGAAAGTCTTCAGAAAGGCATTCATTGATGGAACTGGCAGGGTTGGAGGAGATGATTCAAGTCCCTTCTCTCCATGTGGGGCAGGAGAACCAGAGATGGGAAGCGACTTGTCCCAGGCGACCTAGTTGTTTTGTAGTGGCACTGAGACTGGTTTTCTGGTCTTTCAATCTCTAGAGAATCATGTTTTTCTCATCGGCACAAGCGCTCTCGTAGCTGAGGAAGAGCCTATGAACCTACAGGGTCTGCCGTCCTGCAAAGTCACGTGGTGACCATGGTCCTGAGCTGCCTGATGTGTTTTCTCTTGGATGCACCTTAGTGCTGGCCTCTGGGAGGAACAGTACCGATGCCTCCAGCCCTTCTGCTGCCCCAGCCCCACTGGTGTGCTGTGACATGACCTTCTCTTTGCCTCACTGAGGTGCTTTTATGGCTCATTCCTTCAAGCCCCTCCCCTCTCTTATGGCAGAAACAGTGTGGAAATGACTAGTAATATGTTGCAGTTTTTAAGAACTGTCTCAAGGATGAAATGAGATAACTTATGCATAATGCTTAGAACAATGCTTGTACTGAAAAGGCTGAACCAAATAAAAATATTGGACTCTATCCTATAAAACCGGCAAATTAATATACTGAAAGTTCATAAAAGTTGGATCTTGCTTTACAGATCTTGCTAGCCTTGGAGGGTGGGCACAGGGGTTGGGGTGAGACTCAATCATGGATATGGGCTTAGGACACTGGAGCGAAATGAGAGGTGTGGAAGCAGACCTGGGTTTGGAGCCTGCTTCTACCAACTGTGTGCCCTCGAGCAAGTTACTTACTCTTGCTGAGATCAGTTTCCTGATCTGTGAACCGGGCTAATAGTCTACTCCCTCCTGCATTGTGACAGAGCCATAGAAAATATGAGTGTCTGCCCATGGCTGGCATCTCCTGATCAGCTATACTGTGGTTGACTCACATGCCCTCTCATTTCCATTGGTTCTTCAGTTGCTCACGTGCTTGTCTCTGTAGCTATCATCCTCCTGCTGCTGTTTCCCCTGGTCACAAACTTCACTCTGCCATTCTGTGGCCTCCTTTGGAATTTTTGCCTCCCACCCAGGCCCTCCCCTGACCCCTGGGTTGTCTGCCCCCCTCTTCTTTCCCTGCCTCCTCAGTTTCTTGGCTGTTAGCTCTGGCAGCTCCTGCCCCTTTTGAGTCTCCTCCAGTTACTATATCCCCAAGGGAGGCCTGACATCTCGAGTGCACGTTTCCCTCTTCCCATGGACTGGGGACAAGTTACACAGCCTTCCACTGAGGCATCACCACTATCAAAACGTGTCCCTTAGTGACGACCCTGAAATCCTATGACTCCAAGCAGAAGCTGGATACCTTGCTTCCCTTTCCTTAGGGTGAACATGGTCACGCATCATCTCTAAGCCCACATCCCTTCATACGTTCTCTGGACTCAGTTTTGTCTTCCAATGTTTATGCTGATGTCTGAGGATCTCCCCATCTTTCCTAAAAGTCTCTTTGTGTTTCTTCTCTAAGTCCTATCTGTTTTTTATGTAAAGGGGACTCTTAGTAAACTGCTTTAATATGCTAGACTCTCCCACCCAAAGTACACAGACCCTTGCTACATGCTGCACTTACAATTTTCTTGGAAACATAATGTGGAGCAGGGTTGGGGAAGCAACCCATGGAAACAGATATATTGTTTTTCTTTATTTTTTTTAGTATTTTTGTGGTGGCAGCAGACTTTGATATCAATGAGAAATGAATGGTGTCTCAAGCTTAGTAAAACCTCTCCAGATAATGGTCAGAAGATACCAGTTCCTTCCGCTGTTTCAGCTGCCTCAGGTGGCTCTCCCTGCATGTGAGATGAGCTTCAAAATTCTTGTGTGTCTGGCTTCATAAACATTTACTATCCTCTACTCATTTCATCAGAGACCAGGAGGTTAAAACTTGTATTTACACCCCTCTAACCTCTCTGAGCAAGTTGGGCTTTGCTTTTGTTGGACAGGAAGCTTCCCCAAGGGGTTGTAATGATACCTGACCCCACAGGCATGCATGTCCTGAGATCACAGAACAGACTGCACCATTTAAGAGCATGACATTGAAAATTCGTGCTGTGCCTAAGGAAAAGCAAGTTTAAGAGCTCAGTACTCATCCTTCTAAACAGCTCTTTGTTTAGTCTCTAACTTTTGCCCTCTCTAACTCTTCCCACTGGAGGTGTTTGGTCTTGTAATTCAGATGTTTTGGCTGCGTTATTTTGTATGCAACTGGGAAAAGTCACCCAACCTTTCTGCACACAAGGGGATTGCAATAGCTGCATCATAAGGAAGTGAGACAAATGACATTTACTGAGCTCTGACATGCACTGTGTGTTCTATAATGTAGTAGACTTGCGTCATCTTGGGGGATATGGAGCATCCATTCTCCTTCCCCCAATAGCATTCGGTTTCCTCTGGGCACCTCACTTCTCCGACTCTGTGTACTCTGGGTGGGAGTCTAGATCCAGAGGCCTCTTTTATCACCATTGAAGTGGATGGGGTCCCTTTTGCCAGATCTTTCTTTGCTTTAACCAATATACCTAAAGGGAAGTCACATAATTCAAATACAGTTCATCAGACTTTCTGGTTTGGGGATCTTAGAGATTGAGCAAAGTCAGTCTTGGAACTCACACACTATCGGAGCAACTCCACTGTGGGGTTGTAGAGTACTTCCTGCCATGAACACTCTGTGGGTGTCTCTAGGTTCCCACTGGGTGAGAGCCTGATCCTTTCTCGTTAATCTTTTCGCTCCCTCCATGTTTTTAAAAACATGTTTTTTCTTCAAGTCAATTTTTTCACTTGTTTGCAACTCCCCAAATCCTTATTTAGATACACAACATTATTATATTTGATTCTGACATGATTTTATTTTATTCTGTATCTATGAGGTAGATACAATAATTCCCATTGTCCCCATGAGGAGACTGAGGCTCTGAAATGTCAAGTCATTTACCCAGGTCGGGTAGGAGGAGGCGAAGTTGGAATCTGAACCCAGGGGAGGAGTGAAAGATTAGGTATGATGTAAGCATTTGAAAGCACTTTCGCACAGTCCTTAGCTCAGAGGAAGCACTTATCAACGTTAATAAATTCTAAAATTAATTCTAAATCTCTGTGTTCAGTGAAAAGTGAGTACCGACTATGAGAGAAAAAAGTAATATAGTCAGTGGTGAAAAAAAAGTAAAGTGGCGATTCAGTGGTTTGTAATTTCACACCAATATTGTTCATCATCTTTGTTCATTTATTGAAACTTGGTCTTTTTAAGGGCAATTTCTCTGCTCTGGAATCTCTTTGCATTTCCAGAGAACATTAGGAATTTAGGTTCTTGGCTGTATTGAACAAGGTCTATTAAAAACAAGCCACAAAAAAAGAAAAAAAAAAAGAGAGAGAACATGGGCAACTGTGTTTATTGCAGGTGTTGGTAGGAGGGAAGTAGGGGGAGGTGGAAGAGGGCATAGAGGGGATAGATGGTGATGGGGAAAAGAACCACAAGATTTGGACTAAATTTCTTGGGGCTTAGTGTGGCCATGCCTTGAAATAGCCACTGCTCCGCTTAAAGACCCCACTGATGCCTTTGTTCTGCCTTAAGCAAGAACAGTCACTGGGCCCTCCCAAAGGAACAACACATACCACTAGCAGTCTGGGGAACGTTTCCCCGTGAATTATTTAACAGAAATTCCACAATTCAGCAGGGACTACTCACAGGTGTTTGAAACTGGTAAAAATCTAACCGTGTGGCAACCATTTCGATTAACCCTGTTTTTAAGCATATCAGGCCTTCCCTTTGAATTTCTCAAGAGGCCAGTGTGATTTCTTCCCAGGCGTATGCTCACCCAGGCACCTCAGTTTTAGATATGTTTATTGCATATACTTGGTGCTCTACCCATATACAATGAAACCCCAGGCCCAGGCCCTTAAGTGTTGATGGTTCATGGAAGCATTTTTAATAAAATGAATTCCTAGGGGAAAGTCAAATCGTGTTTGCTATTTTTTTTCTTCTTTAGGTGTTCTCTACTTTTCCTTTCATTATATATATATTCATTCCAAGGCTAACATAGAATGGACCCCAGGCTCCCGGAGGCGATTGTGTCAAATTCAATCTGACCACCTCCCAGTGGTCATTCCGCTCATTTGGAAATGATGGATACAGCACCAAGGCCAGCACGGTGCTCTCCAGCTTCCTCGCGGGGTATTTTCTGTTGTAGTCAAGTGGTGTGTTCTGGAAGACTCAGAGGGCTAGGCTTCCTGACAGTTCTGCCTTTGTCAATACATCAATGATCAGTGTGGGGAGGGGGGGGGGCTGTTCTGTTAACTCAACCCCTGGCCTCTGCATATACTCACTCTTCAGCCGAGTCCCTGATCGCGCTGGGGGTGGCTTTCACACACACCGCTTGTTAAGGTGGTGGCTGTGTTTGGAAATAACGAGGCCCATTTGAATGGAATGCTCTGGGGGAGGCAGCAGACTTGTTCAGTGCTCAATCATACTTGGGCCTGTGCTCTGGTATTTTTACACAGTTCTATCACGGCGGCCTGGCCTGCCATCGGCGCTGAGTGTCCCTCTGATGGGGGAGAGCTTGCTTTTTAGAAGTGTGTTTTCACAGCTTCTTCTGGAGGGCCTGCCGGCAGAATCATAACACACATTTGTCCTCTGATTACAAGACAGTCATTTGCCCAGAGGAACTTGGGAATTGGACTTAGGCAGTTGTGTTCATTCTCCATATAAAGAAACAGGAACAGTCCTTGATAATGATCAGTGTACTGAAAACATGTCTTAAACAAAAATAATACTACTGTCACAGGGCTCTAAAGAAATGTTTACAGTCGTTCTGTATGTGGGGAATGGTAAACATAGATTTTGTTAGTTTTCTTGAGTGTGAACTTACTACTCTGAATTTAGGTGCATCTGTAGGGGCATATGGGATAAAAGTTGTGCCCATGACATAGGCAATACAGAATCCACTTAAGGCATTTAGAATTGAAATCATACAATGAATGTTTACAATTATTGCTATTGCTCTCTTGAAAGATATAATATTTTGAGAGATGCAGTTGGATTTATTGGGTATATATTTTACTTTTAGACACTAAAATGACACATTTTGATAATCCTATATAATAAAAGAGTAATATGCAAATCAACCAATCAACCATCACTCCGCTACACCCACAAGCCACGCCCACAAGCCACGCCCAACCAGCCAATCAGGAGCAAATATGCAAATAAACCCAACCAAGATGGCTACAGCCTCAGAGAGCAGGAGGGAAGCTTGGGTTTCCCCGGCAATGGAGGAAGCCAAGCTTTCCGCCTGCCCTTGCTGGCCTAGGCCTCCACTCAAGGCTACAAAGTTTCAATGATAGAAGATACATAAACCCAAACAGAAATGGCGGCAGCCATGGAGCTGGAAAGAGCAGGAGGCTAGGGTTGCCCCCAGCGATGGAGGAAGCCAAGCTTTCCGCACACCCTGGCAGGCCCAGGCCTCCGCTTAAGGCTACAAAGTTTCAATTATAGAAGATACATAAATCCAACAGAAATGGCTACCGCCACGGAGCAAGCAGAAGGCTTGTCTCTGCTCTAAGCTACAAAGTTTCAATTGTAGAAGATAAATAAACCCCAGATACCAGGGCCTCTTCTTGGGTCGCCAGGGGACGTGGCTGGCCTGCAAACCACCACAGGCCCCTCGCCCAGGCCACCCCAAGCCCCAAGGGAACCCCCACCCTGATCCGGGTCACCCTTCAGGGCAAACCAGCTGGCCCCCACCTGTGCACCAGGCCTCTATCCTATCTAATAAAAGAGTAATATGCAGATTGACCATCACTTCAACACACAAGATGGCTGCCCCATGTGGTCAAAGATCCTGCCCCCATGTGGACACAAGATGGCCACCACAAGATGGCCAGCAAGGGAGGGCAGTTGGGGGCAATCAAGCCTGCAGGGGAGGGCAGTTAGGGGTGACCAGGCCTGCAGGGGAGAGCAGTTGGGGGGGACCAGGCCTGCAGGGGAGGGCAGTTAGGGGCAACCAGGCCTGCAGTGGAGGGCAGTTAGGGGCAAACAGGCTGGCAGGGGAGCAGTTAGACATCAATCAGGCTGGCAGGGGAGTGGTTAGGGGGTGATCAGTCTGGCAGGCAGAAGTGGTTAGGGGCAATCAAGAAGGCAGGCAGGCGAGCAGTTGGGAGCCAGCAGTCCTGGATTGTGAGAGGGATGTCCGACTGCCCGTTTAAGCCCGATCCCAGTGGGATCGGGCTTAAACGGGCAGTCGGACATCCCTTGAGGGTTCCCAGATTGGAGAGGGTGCAGGGTGGGCTTAGGGACAACCCCCTCCTCCTTGCACAAATTTCGTGCACTGGGCCTCTAGTGTATTGAATAATAGAGTCCTAAGTCTTAGTGTCTAGACCAGGGGTGGGCAAACTTTTTGACTCGAGGGCCACAATGGGTTCTTAAACTGGACCGGAGGGCCGGAACAAAAGCATGGATGGAGTGTTTGTGTGAACTAATATAAATTCAAAGTAAAGGAGCGGAGGGGAGAGCAAGAGAACCGGATAGAACAGCCAGATCCGGCCCGCGGGCCGTAGTTTGCCCAAGGCTGATCTAGACCCAATCCAATGTGATGGTTTCAAAAACCATGTTTTATGTTCCTTGACTTTCCTCCCTTTAAGAAGTGGAGCTAAAGTATCAAAGCAACACAAGTGCCCATCAACAGATGAGTGGATAACAAGTTGTGATACATATAGACAATGGAATGTTAGTCAGCCATCAAAGAGAATGAAGTCTTACCATTTACAACAGCATAGAAGAATATTGAGAATATTATGCTAAGTGAAATAAGTCAGATAGAGAAAGACAAATATATTATTTCACTTACATATGGGATCTTATAAAAACAAAATAAGTGAACAAAACAGAAACAGGGTCATAGATACAGAAAACAAACTGATGGTTGCCCAGGGAGGGTGAAAAAGGTAAAGGGATTAAGCAGTACAGATTGGTAGCTGTTACAAAATAGTCACGTGAGTGTAGAATACAGCATAGAGAATATAGTCAGTCATATTGTAACAACTAGTAGTATGTATGGTGCCAGGTAGGTCCTTGAAATATTGGGGGAAATCACTTGGTAAATTATATGATTAACTAACCACTATGCTGTACACCTGGAACTAATATGAAATAATATTTTTAAAAAAGAAGTGGAGCCTAATTCCTTTCTCCTTGAATATGTACAGGCCTTGGTGGATTGCTTCTACTAAATGGAATACAGCCTGCGTAAAGCTACGTGGCTTCCCAGACGAGGGCACTAAAGGCAACAATCTGGCTCTCTCTCTCTTGCAATGCTCCCTCTTGGCAGCCAGTTGCCATGCTGTGAGGAAGTCCAGGCAACCCATAGGTATTCTGGCCAACATAACCTGCTGAAGTCCAAGGTGATAGCCATGACAGGACTGCTCCAGCCATGAAGACAGAAGAGAAACAGTCCAGAGATGGAAGACGCTGACGACGCCTTGCCATACTAGCAGTCAGCAGCTGTGCATCACAGCAGGTTACCCAGGACCAAACCAGAGAGGGTCGGACCTGCATTACCACCATTTATCCACCATCCAGAACTGAAATATCATTGCTGACATGTACACATAAGGAACTGTTTGACATTGAAACTGGGACTCAAAAGAACTGTTGGCCTAGAAAGAAACTCACTACAGACTGATTCATTTGCCTCTCAGCATAACCATTATTGCTTGTCTCATTTTCAGTTCTTATAAGTGTATTTCTAGTATCACATGATCTCACTCATCTAGGGGAAATAATGAACAACATAACCTGATGAATAACAACAGACCCGGAGACAGGGAAGCATCGATCAGACTGTAAAACTTCAGAGGGAAGGTAGGGGAGGGTGTGGGTAAGGGGGAGAGATCAACCAAAGGACTTGTATACATGCATATAAGCCTAACCAGTGGTCACGGACAACAGGGGGGTGGGGGCATGCATGGGGAAGGGTTTGGGATGGGAATGGGGGGATGAGGACAAATATGCGATACCTCAATCAAAGAAATTAATTAAAAACAAACAAACAAACAAAAAAAACAACAAAGCCAGACACGTGAGCAAGGAAGCCTTTGAGATGTCTCCAGCCCCAGGCACCATCTGACAGGAACTGCATTTGAAACCCTGAAAAGAACCCACCCACTGAGCCCTGAAACTTCCAGAATGGTGAGAAGGAACATAATAACTGATTACTGTTGTGTGTGCCATTAAGTTTGGTAAGTTTTTTATGCAGCAATAGATAAGCAGAACACATAATGGAACCACCAGAATTAGAACCCCGTTCCTTTAACTTTTGTCCATTGCTTTGATTGCTTCATGCCGATAATTTCTTGACTTTCACTTGGCTTAAATTAGAATTTACAAAGTGTTTCTATTTCAGGTATACTGAGGGTTTTAGACTATTTTTGGAAAATGAGGTAACTGGGAAGGATATCAGTTATTGTTTATTTGAACTTCCCCATTATGCAGATAAGAAAAATGAAGACTCAGAGAGTTCATCATTTAGGACCATTGTGAGTGGTGGGATGCAATGCTCTTTAAAACTTGGTAAGTGTCTAACTGGTGCATTGT
This sequence comes from Plecotus auritus, assembly GCF_963455305.1. Classification (NCBI taxonomy): domain Eukaryota; kingdom Metazoa; phylum Chordata; class Mammalia; order Chiroptera; family Vespertilionidae; genus Plecotus; species Plecotus auritus. The sequence goes on along the minus strand of NC_137770.1, from coordinate 231,794,138 downwards.
AGGTGACAATGATGAGACTCCCAAGCAATTGTGCTCAACCAAGTTGTTCCTACGCACAGTTGGCAGTGCATGGGTAGTTTTATCAGGCCCGCTTGATCAAATCGTTTGGGCTTCCACTTGATTTTGGAAGGCCTGAATTATGCCTGAGAAATGAATTTATTTTCTAGTATCCACTTCATGTTGTGCTTTGTCAACAGAATCAAAATGCTCACTTAAATGCGAACAGAAGTGCACACACATCCGGCAATTCACTTGTATACTTTTCATTATACTTTGAAAGCTTTTTTTCCCTCCCTCTTGAAAGAGATAGGAAGGAATGGATTAGAAAATTGAAAAATAGAAAAGGTGTATAAAAACCAAGGTGTTTGCTGAAGAAGCCAGTCTTCTGTGGTTGGCTGAGGGAATACATATTGCTCGGAGAATGCTGGAGGAAGATTGCGAGAAGGTGATGGGGGATTTCTATTTTTTGCTTTTGCCCACTCTGCATATATCTGCCTGAGGGATAGAAAGTTAATCTTGTTACCCAGGTTTTTTTCCTCTCCTTTTCTGCTGCTCCTGGTGCTTTTTAGAGGCTGCAGCTCTGCAGCTCTCAGTTCCCTGAGGCTGAGTGAAGGAGGAAGCCTTGGGAGGCCCAGGTGCCACCACCTAGAACATTTGACACATTAAACATAGAGCCAGCCCTTCCCCCCTGCTGAGCGCTCAGCAGTCTGCCTGTAATTTTACTGGTGCCCGGATACCTCTCTCTTAATGATACATTTTTACATTTCCAAACTTTCACCCCCTTTGAGTTTAACTTTAGTTGAATTATTGTGGGTTTTTAAGTGCGTTTTGTTCTCACTTTGGTTGGGATGTTGATAGATTGGTCTTTGATCTCCTTCAGGAAGAGCTGCCCCTGAGAGGAAGTACCCTGTAACTTGTAGGTATGTCTGAGGCCTTAGCATAGATAGGCGTGGCCAAGGAGAGGAGAGCTTGGGGATTCTTTATTTTCTTGTTCAGTGCCCAGCCCATGGTATAGATCTCTGATTATGAGAAGAGAGTGGAAGAAAGCTACCTTTGTTTTGGTCCTTTGGCTCAGAGAGTTGAGTGATATGAGAAAAAGCCTCTTTGGTGTTAGGGGACCGAGGGTCAATCCTTGCTCCTTCATTTATGAGACAATGGGGTGTTACTTAACTTCCTAGCACCTTAGGTTTCTCATGTATAAAATGATTATAATGACTTTATTAGTTAAGGGAGATGCATTTCAGCAGCTATCAATCCAAAATTGGGAATTTTTTTTATTTTGATTTGCTTCTTGATAACATACTATAGGCCAAAATTTGAATTTAGTATATTTAATATACTTATAATCAAGTTGAAGTAGAGAAAAATCTGATAATTCCATTTTTACTTTTTATATGAAATACAACTTAAAGTTTGAACTCTAATGAAGACAGGATTTTACCTGTTTGAATCTCTTTTGTGTTCAAAGTTCCTCTCAGAACTCTTTTCAAGTGTTTCTTCCCCCCACTACCCACCCCCACACAATTTCCTGGGAGAAAAGATACTTTACCCCATTCAGTAGTTTACGATAAACTTAAAATAAGTGGTATCACTTTGATTCCTGAAGATGAAAGCATATTACTATCATTATGCTATTTTTTTTTCCCCAAAGAAAAAACTCCTGCTGAGTTTTATTATTGCGAACATTACATTTCATCTCAGGAATGCCACCAAACTGCAGTGGCTGTAGGTTTCATTGCACTAACTTACTTGTATGGGATAAAGACATAGTAGCTGTTAGCATGGGTGAAACAGTGATAAATATCCCTGTTTTCCTTTTCCTGACACAAGACTGCCATCCTATAAATCATCAAAATGCAATCCAATTAAGGTTAGAGTGTGAAATTAGAAGGTATGATCTGTTGCTTTATAGAAGGAAGGAGTGAGGTTTCTTTTCTTGTAGGTTACGTTGAAGGTCCAGGCAGGAACACTGTTATATACATCCTAAGAATCATGGGACAGTAGAGTTGCATTTAAGATGAAAAATCTGTTGTTGAGATTACCCTTGAAAATCCTAAGAGGCAACTCACTGGAGCCTGACATCTGTGTGAGGAGACATAGTGCAGCCAGTTCCCCCCCCCCCAGTGTGGGAACAGATGGCTCTGGCTTTGGATGAGCACCAGGGGGCGGCTGGCGTGGCCTTGGGCCAGGTGGTGTGAAAAGCAGTGTGCCTCTTTAGCCCTTCATTCACACCCGCTGAGAGTGAGGTGAGAGCTCACACTAGAGACAAGGGACTCTACTGAGGAGTGCCTGAGTCACAACCCCAAGTCACTCATTCCCAGAGCAGGGAGCGGAATTTTGGTTGGAATCAATTACATTCCTTGTGTGCTTATTTCCACATCTCTCTCTCTGACTTTTTCTTTTTACCTGAGATCATATAATTAAAGACTAAAAAGTTAAATGTGTCTATAATAGAACTCCCCTGAATATGCATTGAAGTTTTCTCATTATTTTTCAAATTCCTCTGTTTTCTGACTCAGGATTTATTAGCACTTCTGATTGACTTCTCCTTTTATCCCCAGAGCCCAGAGTCGCAGGGGCTGATCAAGGATGATACAGGTTTGCTGAATGGCTGACGCACAGTCTCGGTTTCTGAGACATTGATCCTTATGGTGTCTGCTCAGATCCACAGGAGACCACAGAGCTTTCTGAGGTGGTTGGGCGGTTTCCTTTGTTCAAAAATGTTCAGCCTTTTTCTCTGTCAGAGTGAATAATTTATTTAATACCGTCTACTACAGACAGGCAATTTTTTTTTCCCAATTGTGTTTTATCAAAGCAGAGACAAACTCTCTTTATTTTGGTAAAGCATTTTTTAAACAGTGCCCACTAAGAGGAATTGTGTCTTTTGGTTCAGAAAGTGGACATTTGATGCACTGAAGTTGAACCTCTGAACTCTAAAATTCTGAAGGAGCGTGGAACAGTGAAAAGAGCACCGGACTCTGAGCCAATTGAGTGTGAATTACAGGCCAGGCTTTGGAATGAGAGCTGATACTTTACCACGAGCCAGATCCTGTTACAGGAGCTTTTCATATATTAGCTCGTCTAGAATCTTTCTCTCAAATCCTAGGAGGTAAGGCTTTATCTACGTTTTATAGTAATGGAAACATGAGCACAGAGGAGTTAAACAACTTGCCCCAGGCTACCCAGCTTGGAAGTGGCAGGACTGGGATTTGCACCTAGGCAAGCTAGTTCAGAGCCTACATACTGCACTGCTCTCTGTTTGCTCTCTATCTCATCTAATCCTCTGCAACACAGTTGCTAGGATCCACAGTTCACATGTGAAGTTAAAAGTGAACTCAAACTTACCTGCTTGTGAGGAAAAGATACAGGGCTTGCATCCAATTTTCTCCAAAAAGCGATAATTATCAGAATACTGTTTCAAAGAGGGACTTTCGTTTAAGCTGTTGTCACACCTTGCACAAGCTCTGTGACCTCGTGTCAGTCACTTATCCTTCTGAAGACTCAGTTTCCTTATCCCCAGAGTGGAGATGATGCTATAGCTCTGCCCATCCCACGGGTTTGAGAAACAGGTAAAATAATATCAGTGAAGCTTGTTTCTCAATAGTGTCCTCGTCAGTGAATAGAAGAGGGATCATTTCCCTCTTTCATCTTCCCAGAGATGATATAGTGAGCTGTAACCTGGAAGAATGAATGTCCTTTCCTAAGCATGGAAGTTCCTTCCCAGGAGGCACTGGGCCCTGAAGTACTCAGAACTCCCTCATCAATCTGTGTGGGAGAGAAGTCTCTAAAGACTTAGCTTGGGAGCCCAGGCCCAGAGGGGACTTGAAGTGGGGGAGGAAATGACAACATTTTGAGAAAGAGAAGTGTCTCTTAAACCAAGCTACCATAGCAGATCATAGAAGGTTTATTTCCATGGCACACATAATTTTCCTAGAGGCCTGGTGCACAAATTCATGCATGGGTGGGTCTGGTCATTGGCCCTATGTGGGGGATTGGGCCAGGCCAGCCAGGGGGAGAGGATGTGGGAAGTTGGCCACGGGCCGCCCCTGATTGAGGTGTGGGGGGGTGATGGGGTGGGGCCAGCCAAGGGTGGGGTGGCGGTGGGGCCGTGGGTGGTTGGCCGGCCTGCCCCCAATCAGAGTGATGAACTCCTTTAGCTTTTTCTTTCTTTCTTTTTTTTTTTTAAATGTATTTTATTGATTTTTTACAGAGAGGAAGGGAGAGGGATAGAGAGTCAGAAACATCAATGAGAGAGAAACATCGATCAGCCGCCTCCTGCACACCTCCCACTAGAGATGTGCCCACAACCAAGGTACATGCCCTTGACCGGAATCGAACCCGGGACCCTTCAGTCCGCAGGCCGACGCTCTATCCACTGAGCCAAACCGGTCAGGGCACCTTTAGCTTTTTCTTGTCTGTGAAGCTCTTTATCTGGCCTTCAGTACTAAAGGAGCTTTGCTGGGTAGAGAAGGGCATGGCAAGACATATTCAAAGTGACGAAGAGCAAGGACCTGTAGCCAGGGTGACCTTCCTTTTGAAGGGACGTATCTGCTCCCTGCGGAGGGTTCGGTCTCTGTGAAACCCGGGTCAGTCTTTGCATTGGGCGAGTGGAATCATTGAGGCCTCTTTGAAAGTCGCCAAGGCTGGAAGCTGATCTCAGAACAGTTAAAAACACGTTCATGAAGGGATGTTATGGGTTCTCTCTCATCAAAAAGCCCACACATGTCTGTGCTACACCAACAGGGTTGCTTTAACACGGAAGCCTCCATCCTCAAGCCCACCCACCTCCAGGAGCTGGTGGGAGGTTGAAAGTGGCCATGTAGATGAGGCTGGTGCCAGGCAACCTGGCAGGTGTCAACGGCTTGGCCGTCTGAGTCGCAGGGGCAGGGAGATGGGCTCTGACATCACCACCTTGCAGAGGATTTGACAGCATCAGCAGTGGCTTCAAAGCTTGTTGCTATTTTGTTTTATTTCCTTTTCCCTTTAAACCTCTCCAGGTTGCATGTGTTCAAGAGAGGAGCAGCCTCTACAGCCTCCTCAGTGGAGAGCATGCCTTCCATCTGGGTTCACACGTAGCCGGACAGACTCCTGTTTAGAAACATGAGTGGGTTTTGCATTATTTGTGCTATTATCGATAAAGAGGGTTTTAGATTCTGGCACGTAAATATGTTTCCTGCTTATCCATGAGGGCAGGAGGCTGAGTGCAGCCACAGGCACAGCCGCAGTTCTTCATTTACTCACAGGCCAAGGGTGGCGATGCAAGCATTTTGTACATGGAGAGGGCCGGGGAGCTGGGTCAGGCAGCAAATGCAGAATACAGCCATCCACGGCTCTGCTTTTCCCAGACTTTCTGTCTCAGCCCCAATCTTCCCACTCAGGGTATGTAGCATCTTCCCCTTGAGGCAGATTTAGACATCTGTAGGACATGATGTTTATTACATGCTGTTTCTCCATGTGGGTGGTCAGCACAGGCTTCCTTCAGCATTGTGGTGGTGGTGGGGGGGCAGCATGAAGGGGTGAACACAACCCGTGCGGACTCCTCACTGAGCGCCTTCTGTATACCTGCTGTATACCTGGCTGAGTCTCCCCTCAGAAAGGGTGCTGACAGCTCAGTCATGTGCTCCCTGTGTCTGCAACCATCGGTCTTGAGGATGGAGGGCCCCATCGGGGCAGGGCCAGCCAGGGGGAGGGGCTGTGGGAGGTTGGGGGGGGGGTGATGGGCCCACATCAGGCTGGTTGGCTGCTGCAGTGCATGTCATAGCCACCAATTGTTCTGGTCGTTCTGGTCATTCCACCATAATGGTCACTGGGCTTTTATATATAGAGATAAGCTGAGCTATTAGAATACAGAAAGCCCAAGGATGCATTTATGACATCATATAAGAACTGATGTTATTTTAAAAACTTATTAAACTTTGACTAAATGTTAACAAACATTGTCCAAAATCCACAAAGAGTGATTCTGGGAGTGTTGGGTGGAGGCAAGTGAGGGCAGGAGGTAGACTATGATTCTGAAGTATAGGATTTATGAGAGTGAATCTGGTACCATAGGAGGAAACTGGGTTTGCAGAGTAAATTGGGGGCTCCAAGTGCTAGAAAAGGGCAATTAAATGGAACTTAGCTTCATTTTCTCGCAGTAGCTCCTAGGACCATGCTTCTACTAAATTCTTACTTCAGTTATTAATGCCGCATAATTATTCTGCAGATTGGCTGGGTGATCTTTCTGTTGGTTTTCCTTAAACATTCACATGGCTGTATGGAACTGGAGGGTTTGCTGGAGGTCAGGCTCAGCTGGGACAGATGGCTGTGCCTTTTATATTTTTGGGTTTTCCTCAAAGAGGCTAGACTAGTTTGAGCAGCAACAGGAGGACAAGCCCCAATTATATAAGTTCTTTTCATATCTCTGTGTCAAATTTGCTGATGTCTTATTGGCCAAGGAGAATCACGTAGCCAAGCTCAGAGTCCAATCAGGAAGAGGCTCGATAAAGGTGTGGATCCTGGGAAGTGTGATTGACTGGGAGAAATTAATTTAACAATCTATGATAGTCTGTGCTCTGTTTCATATGCAAATACACTCATCCCTTCTAAGATTCTCAGAGTCTCACCTAACCATGACATCATGGAAGAAATGAATTTATTATCTAAATCAGGTCTAGATGTGGGTGAGGACCTTTGGGTTTAGTTCCTCTTGATCTTGAGACCTGTGAGCTAAAAAGAGAAGTTACCTGACCCCTACCTATACTCAATATACAATGGTCAGACAGAGTCAAGATAACCACAGTAGACAGTCTCAAAAAGAAGAGGCAGCCCTTGCCAGTGTGGCTTAATTTATTGAGCATCATCCCATGTACCTGAAAGGTCCCGAGTTGGTTTGATTCCCAGTCAGGGCACATGACTTGATCCCCAGTAGGGGGCATGCAGTAGGTCACCGATTGATGTTTCTCTCTCATTGATGTTTATATATATCTCGCTCCTTCTCCCTCCCCCTCTCTCAAAAAATTAATAAAAACATATTTTAAAAAAAAAAAGATAAAGCAAAAGGGGTAAGATACGAAGACAATAAGATCACAAGGGTTGATTTGGCTGATCTGGCTGGCTAATTGGGTTCCCCCTTCCTTTCTCACTACTCCATGTGTGTCCCTTTCGAAACTAGGTGCTAGGTGGGAGAGGATGACCTTTCCCTATAGAAGAGAACTGTTCTTTGGTCAAGAGTACATGACCCTGATGGAGTTCCCAAACAATCTCCCAAGTTCAATTTGTAAGAGAACGCAGGGTAGTCAAGCTTTGAGACTCTAGACCCATCCAAATGAGGCACTGCCTGAGTAATTGGTCTTTTTTTTGGAAAAACAAAAAGAGAGGGATAGGGGGCCCATAGCAATCCCTAGTCCACAACAATTCTGTGCTCCAGAAAGGCATACAGTGTCTGGCACCTTATTCTGCAGAAGGAAATGTTCCTTGATTAGGGGACCTTGTTCTGCCCCTACGGTTGATTCCTGGTTCATTGTTCTTTGTGGCCCCTGCCTCTATCCTTTGGACTTTTCTAAAAGAAATGGCTTGTGTTTGTAGCTAAGTAGCTTTCTCAACCTGCTTCCTACTTGGAGAATGCTGGGGGCCCAGAGCCTCTTTTCTCTTGTCTCTGCCTCCCCACTTTTAATTTAATTTATTGGATGACATTGATTAATAAAACCATATAGGTTTCAAGGTACAACTCTATAACACATCATCTGCATATTGTATTGTGCACTTACCACCTAAAGCCAAGTCTCTTTCCACCCTTTTCGTCCAAGTTGATAGAGCTTTTACATTTGGCCACATGGTGGGGATTCTATGACTAATTGGGTTCACCTCATGCCCCTAGTCACATGCATAATTCTTTTTGAGATAGACCTCTCTCTATTTTGGGCTGAGTGTCAGGGTGCTGTGGGACATAGCCTTTAAGATTTTTACAAACTCTTTATTCTAGTTCAGAGGGTCTAACGAGGCACTCTGGTAAATCTTTCTGAAGTTCTAACAAAAGGTCTTATAGATAAACTTTTGATGTGATCTCAACCCTGAGGTCATTTCTTACTTATTGAATCTTTTACTGACTAAAGATAGTGAAAGTGTGAAATAGTTTTGTTTTCCAACCCAGTACAGCCTTATTCTATATTTCCTTGAAATTCTGTTTGAAAACTGAACAGTTCTCTCTATAACCAATCTCTCTCTTCCTTGTACAAGAAAGCCAGTTGACACTTTCAATGTCCTGCCTGAAAATCTCCTTAGAAAGATGCACAAGTTCTTCTATCTTTCAAATTAATATAGGCTACAGTTTTGCCAATTGGTTTTACTACAGTCCAGAGCCACTATTTTTCCAGCCTTTAATAGCAATTACCTCACTGTGGCAAACAGAATAATGACCCCCTAATGAAGGGTCTTGAGATAGGGAAATATCCTGAATTATCTGGTGGACTCAATATAATCACAAGTGTCCTTAGATGGGGAAAGAAAGAGGGAGGCAAAATAGACAGGGGAAAAGAGATGTAGTGGAAGAAGATGGAAGAAAGGCCGCGGGAGAGAGAGAGAGAGAGAGAGAGATTTAAAGGTTCTACCTCCATTTAAAGATGGATTTGAAATTGGAAGAAGGGGCCACAAGTAAAGGAATGCAGGCAGCCTCTAGCAGCTAGAAAAAGTAAGCAAATATGGTTTTCCCTAGAGGTTCCAGAAAGAATGCAGCTGTGTCAACACCTTGATTTTAGCTTTGTTAGACCCATTTTAGACTTCTGATATTCAGAAGTATAAGATAATAAATCTGTGTTTTTTTAAAAGCCACTATGGTGATTTGTTACAATATGTGATTGGATCCATCCCATTTAATGAGTTCAAGTCCTGGTTGAAAGATTCCCAAGAGAATGTCCCCTACTCCTTTCCCCTTCCTCTTTCCTCAACCCCTCTCCCTCCCTCTCTCTTTTTCTTCCTCCTCCCTCTCTTTCACCTTTTCCTTCTCCTCTTCCTTCTTGCCAGTTGGAATGTCTGCATTTTTATTAGAATGGGCAGTCAGAACAGAATGGTATAGTATTCTAGTAAATCTTCTGTAAACTACTGGTGTTTAGTGGGAAATTTTAAGCATTTTCTAAGTATCTTGGTCCCTTTTCAATTATTCTTTTTCACTAAAAATAAAAGATTCTGAAAAGATATTTTTTCGTTATGTCACCTTGCAGAGAAAGTACAAGATTGGTGTTTGTTAGCTTACTTAAAAATTGTATTATCTTTTTAAAAATATATTTTTATTGATTTTAGAAAGGAAGGGAGAGAGACTAAGAGACAGAAACATCAATGAAGAGAGAGAACCATTGATTGGCTGCCTCCTGCACACCCCTACTGGGGATAGAGCCTGCAACCTGGGATGTGCCCTGACCAGGAATCAAACCTTCACCTCCTGGTTCATATGTATTGCTCAACCACTGAGCAATGCCAGTTGGTATTATCTGAACCCTGAATTTTTAATAAATCAATGAACAAATGATGTTGGTGAGATAGAATCATAATCAACAAATCTTTGGCTTTCAGTTTTATTTAATGCATTCAGGTGGAAAGGTACTAGTTCACAGTAGAAAAGTAGAAGTGCTCACTTAGGATCTAACTCCAGGGTTTGAGGAATATGAGCCAATAAAAACACTTGAATGCTAAATGTTTGCTGGGGTCTGGACATCAAGGATGCACTTTCAGAATAACCCAAGAAAGACCCAGAGCTCTTCTGAAGACTTTCATGGTTTGACAAATGGACATATAAGCCATTTATCATAAGCTGCTCAAGAGTTTCTAATTTAATTTCTTATTTTAAGTACTGTGAGAGTTCAGGGTGTCAATGTGTCTTGGGAATACTCAAGTGAAAATGAGAATTATAAGTAGAATTTCTTTCTTAGGACAAAAGAAAATGCCTATCATTCATGAGTCTAAGATTAGTCTTTTGTTAATTAGTGAAGAAACAATTCCTGAATGTTCCAAAGAGAATGTGTGTGTGCACACTCTGCACAAACAATGCTTGGTCAGAGGAGGTGAATTATGGGCTGTGGGCAAGCGTGTGTATGTTATATGCCATTGAATCGGCACTGACTCCTGGTAATCCATGAGTGATGTCACAATGTCCTGTCCGCTACAGCCCTGCTCAGCTCCTGTAGACTCATGACTATGGCTTTTTAAATAAAACCATTTCATCCCATATTTGGCTTTCCTCCTTTCCTGCTGTCTTCTATTTTTTCCCCAGCTTTATTGTCTTTTCCAAAGAACCCTGCCTTTTTATGATGTGCTGGAAGTAGGACAGCTTCAGTTTTATCATTTTTGCCTCCAGCAATGTTTTAGGTTTAATTTGCTCTAGGACCCACTTGTTCATCTTTCCTCCAACACCATATTTCAAAATAAAGCAGCGAGGGACTGGTAAATGTTTAATAACTGGACTCTCAAGAAAAAAGAAAAGCCTGATTAGTAGCACTTGTCTATTTCCATGGTGTGAAAAAACCCTACTGTGATCATGTCAAGCTACCTAACTGAATATCACTGAGTAGGATTTGGGTAGAGATGTCCCATGTTAGCTCTCATCAACTGGTACAACGTGGCATGAGCAGTTCCATCACTGCAAAGAGATTTCAGGGGCAGAAGCCCCACAAAAGTCATTTCCATCTGGGGCTCTTCTAAGCATCTGCATTGGGCTTTAAAACATGATGAAGGTGAGTAGGTTAAGGATTCCTCTTCCTTTATTTTCATTTTTTCCAGATGAAAAAAATAATTTAAAATTGCACTGATAACATGAAGGACACTGTCATTGGTATCCTCTTAGACATGTCTTATGTTAAAGCCTAAATCCTGAACTGCCTCAAATGGGGGGGAATGCTAGAAAAAGCAGCCATCCCCAATGACAAATCCATCTAGGTGATTGGAACACTTGCTGGATTTCCTTTCTTTTTCTTTTTTTTTTTTTCTTTTAGTAAACTGTGATTCCAGTTTTAATTTTTTCAGAGACATGTTATACGAGAGATTAAAGGCCTTTTTTCTCCAGTGATTCATTTAAATCAATTATGAATAAGTTGACATCCCTGGAAAGCCTTTGAATATTTTATTATGTGTACTGATGGCACTTCTAATTGGAAATGGTTATACTTAGCTACTCCAACTCACTCTTTCCTCACTGCAGCCTCCCAACCCCATCAATCTGAGAGCTGTTGTGTTAAAACATATTTAAAGATTATTCAAAACAGAGTGGGAAGAAGGGAACCATATGATATGATCTCATGGTTCTGAATCCCTCAAGGTGATTCATTACTGGACAGGATGAGGTTCATGTTATCAGGTGGCTCCTCAGGCTGTGCTGAGTAAGGATAAATCCGCTGATGTGCCTGGGAAGTATGTGCTCAGTGTGTTTCCTACAACACAACTGTTGAGTCATAATCTGAGGATGATGACAGTGTCAGAGCCTCTGAGGATGCCCAGAAGTGCACAGCTCCCAGAAGTTTATAGGACTGAGCAGGCGGTGCCATGCTTTTTTTGAACCAGGCAATAGAACCAGGCCTACATCATCTATCATAATCCAGGTATTGAAACTAGGGACTGGAGTGGGAGGAATAATCAAACCATGTGCCACCAGGATGTTTAGAACAATGCTAAATAATGTTTATCCAATAACACCCAATAACACTCTTCTTAGTTGCTTACAATAGCTAAGACTTTGGAAATAATGTAAATGTATAAGAAACTAAAATATTAAATTATGGCTCACTAATACAATGGGATTCTATACAATCACTAAAAATATTGATATAGATGCATATTTATGTATTAGGATTCCCTGGAGAACCCTAATTAACATGCACACACATATACTATTGATATATATGTATATACAATCAGTCCTCACTTAAAATCGCCAGTATGTTCTGAGAACTGTGGTAAAAGGACACATTAAAACTAATTTACCATAGGCTAATTGATATAAACAACAGTTAAGTTCCTGTGTCTTGGCACCTCATTATAATGAAAAACATTGAACAAAGCAATGTTATTTGAGGACCTGCTGTGTGTGTGTGTGTGTGTGTGTGTGTGTGTACATGGAGAGAGAGAGAGAGAAAGGGAGAGAGAGAGAGAGAGAGAGAGAGAGAGAGAGAGAGAGAGAGAGAGAGATTATAAGGAATTGGTTACATGATTATGGAGGCTGTCAAGTCCCATGATCGCTGTCTGCAAGCTGGAGGCTCAGGAAAGCCAGTGGCTGGGTTCTAGTCCATGTCTGAAAGCCTGAGAACCCGGGAAGCCAATGATATAAGTCCCAATCTGAGTGCAAGGGAAGACCAATGTCCCAGCTCAGTCAGGCAGAAAGAGTGATTCTTTCCTTTGACATCTTTGTTCTAGGCAGACCCTTAAGGGACTGGGGGTTGGATGACACACCAATAGTGGGGAGGGCAATCTGCTTTACACAATCTACTGATCAAATGCTAATCTCACTTGGAAATGCCCTGCCAGACACGCCCAGAGTAATGGTTAGCCAAAAATCTGGGCTCCTGTAGCCAGGTGAAGTTGGCATATACACTTAACCATCAAAGTGTTTTAGCTCAGAATGAATGAATATTGTATACAATTAAGTAAAAATCATTTATAGTAGATCTTATTTATATAAAAGATATATATATATATATATATATATATATATATATATATATATATATATATATGCTTGTATATAAAAGACTGGAAGGATTAAGGCATTTGGGGATTATGGAAATCCTTTTTCCTATTTTGTCTATCTACATTAAACAGCTGCCCGGTAATAATGAAATAATAGCAAATGGTTAAAAATGAAAAAAGAAACTTACAAATGCTCAGTTTAAGAGAGATGTTTATGAGATTCTGGCCATGGCCCTAATGTTCTGGACTTACTCAAACCCCCCACCCCCCAGTCCTATATGTGTCTTCCCTTCCCACTCGCGCCCCCCTCCCCCAGCCTCACCTTTCTGGGAGGAGAGTGCAACATGAACCCCATTTCCTAGTTTGAATGGTTTTGCTTCCTATCCCTAAAGGTCCTGAAGACCAGGACACCAGCATTTTCTCCTGAGGGTCAAGGAAGCCAAAACTGGTTTTAAAGCTTCCAGCAGGGAAGTAGGTCCCACAGCATGACTGACTCAGACACCAGGCCTGGCTCTCAGTTTCCCTGGCTTGTCTTCTATCACAAGGGACTGCAGAGCCCCCAGAAACCTTAAGTAGCTCATCAGGATGCAGCCGCCCTCGCGGCTCAATCCTACTTAATGTCTATGTCAGCATATCCCTCGCCTCCTCTAAGTCTCCGCCTGAGAGCCGTGTTTTAGCTTTCCTAAATGGAAGCATGTCTCAAGAGTAGGATTAGTCAATTGGCTAAAGAACAAAGAATCAATTTAGGTTAAAATAGTTCCTTTAATGGTGGTATTTTGCATCTACAGTAACTTTCCAAGGCACTGAAGGGACTGTGTGCTTTTGTCCGAAATCCTCAGTCCTCGGGGAGCCTCCAGTGGGCTTGCTCTTCACCGTTAGACAGGCAGGGAGCGGCTGCGGTAGACCCCTGCCTTCTGTGGGAGAGAGAAGCTGAGCCAGACAAGAATATGACTTTTAAACTGTCTGAAATGTGATGGCAACTATTAGGGCGTTTCTTGGGTGTTTTATTTCCAATAAAGAGAAGAAAGAAAATGATCAAAACCTATAGGGAGGGTATAGATAAAGCGTGTATAGTCTTGCCTGGACACCAGCTAATGATTGCAAGGAATGATGTAGAAGGTCTCCTGGGAGGGAGAGAGAGGTTGGGGTGCAGTCCCCTCAACCCGTCCTGCTTCCCTGCTCTTGTTGTTTACTTGAGTCATCAGCTTCAGTGCCTTCCCTGCCTCCATGCCATACTTTCCCCCAAAACCTCATTCAAGCCAGGAACCTTTCAGGGCTTCTGGGCCTGACTAATACAGGGGGGCAAGAGCAGAGTAAGCTATTCAGTAAGAGAAAGGATGGCCGAGGCACAAGTGATTTTTTTCCCCTCAGGTTTCTTTTCCAAATAACAGGGAAATGGAAGAGATCTTGGGAACTTGAATAAGATGGCAGGTAGCACCCATCCCCTGGGGGGATCCCTGCCGCTGCCCAGGAGGAGCAGCGGAGGGCCCAGCACCCTGCTCTCCATTGAAGGTGACGTGTACATATTTCCTCAGACTGTGAAGGACCTGGAGGTTTGGGAGAAGTTTCCTAATGCAGGGCAGGGTTTAGGCAGAGACTTGCTCCAATGAATTCTAACCCCTCAGGATTATAAGGAATTGCAGCTGCACTTGGTGTGTGTGTGTGTGTGTGTGTGTGTGTGTGTGTGTGTGTGTGTGTGTGTGTGTGGTAGGGAGGCACTGATTACCAGAGGTGGAGGCTCTTGGGGGAACAGCCGGTGGAGAGGTCCCAAGGCAGAGCAGAGCATCAGGGAAGGAGTAGCTGACAATCCCATTGCAGCAAGAAGATTCAGAACCCATCCCTTCTACTTTGTTAAGAATCGAAAGTTCGGGGAGTTGGGGAACACCGGGCCTCCATCAGTTATGCCGATGGGAGTCTTGTTAAGAGGTATTTGGTGTCGCAGCCCTACCAAGAAGATGCCATACATCTTTAGAACCTAGGGCCTAGGTTGCCTCTGCAGGAAATAGATGTTACTCAGTACCTAAGCTAAAAATGTGAGGCTACAGTCAAAGCTTTGTGCACATCCACACACACGTGAGGTATACCACTGTATGCTTGCACAATATGTCACTGTGTCTTGGTAGCTATGAAGATGTCTAAGACTTGGTCCCGTACAGCTTTCTGCCCCCTCTATGTAGATAGTCACTTTATAAAGCTGAAATCGAAGCGATCATAGGGAAGGTTGCATTTTATGTAGTTTTCACAATAAAAATGTACCCTCTTGCAGGCAGGGTCCCAGGGTCTTCTGTGGAGACTTCATTTTTATACAACTGATTTTTCAATAAATGATTATGAAAGTAATAAATGTTGGTGTCAGGAAATCTGAAAGAAGGTGAATAAAAGGCCAAAGGAAATAATGAAAATCAGCCACTGGGAGACCTTTTTGAGAGAAAGGGATCTCTTTGCTATTGCGATATAACCTCCTTTGCATTCAATTTAACTGGAAAAGCAGACACCGTGCCCTCTGACCTCTGGGCATATTGGAGTAGCACAGCGTCTTTGAGGACAGGGTGATGGAGTGAGGGCTGTCACGACTTCCTTATAAGAAACGCTGTGCTACCTCAATGACTATTGTAATGAGGTTCCAGCCTAATGACACACGTCATATTTGCCAAGTCATCGAGGGCTTTGATGAAGAAAAGAAGCCTTTAAAACTCCAATATCAGGCTAAGTAAAATTCGAAAACAGCCTTTTATTTTTTTTGTTTCTAACATCAGGCTCTAAGTGACGGAATTTGGGAGCTAAGACAAGACCGCGGCACATTGCCATAAACTTCTAATGGCAAAGATGCGCTAACCTGCCTTTATATTTGAGTGACTTGGGGAGGAGGCCATTTCCAGAGAGATCTGAAGCAGATTGGGGCAGACTATTAACCAGCTGGGTGTCTCCCACGTGGGGGTGGAAATCATCCTTACCAAATTGCCCGAGACAGGTTGTACGAAAGCTATCAGCTGTTGCTTGCTTTTAACTTGCCACCAGTTTCTTCTAGTCATTTCTTATTATTATCTTGGTGCATAAATGCGTCTGTACAGATGTCTGCATTTATTCCTTGTGTAATACATGCTCAGGAGGAAGTTATGTTTTCAGGGGACGATTTGGGGTAGAAGAGGAGAAGGTGGGGGGTGGGCAGGGGTAGCGCGGAGACTACAAATGTGTTTGGCAATTATAGGTGTGCACAAGGCAACCATGTTTCCAAATGATTCCAAGAAATCAGGCAGCATCTGTGCCTCCCACAGCCTCCTAGTGGGATCATGGCCTGGAGGTGATGGTGCTGGAGGTGAGACAGATGCAGTGCAGATGTCGCCAGGTCTGCCTCCTGGACCCACCCGCACACTCTGCATCCAACTTGAGCAGAGCGATCAGAGAAGGGGACAAGCACACACCACAACAAAGCAGAACAAAATCACATGCGGTAAGGAAGAAAATGCACAAGCCAGAGAAGATTAGCAAGCGACTGTGATGATGGGCTTGGGGTCAGCTCTGTGTTTTAAATTAAAACCTGAAAATAAATCTCCGTCTGTTAGGAAGAGCTCAGCAGCTCCTTGTGAATTGTCCACAGCTGCTCAGATGCTGATTATCTTTCTTTTCTGCAGGAAATAAGCAAGGACAGGAAATCAACCCTACTGTTTAAAACATTTTCTTTCACACAGGCCTTATCTTCAGGACATTATCACCTCAGACAGCTTGCTGGGGGGAGGGGATTTAAATATGTGGGCCTGCTACCTGCAATACTGCAGCCATTTTCTTCGGTGAAGGTTGAAGGCTGTGACTTTAGAAGACCATTTCCTTCATTACTGCATGCAAGGGCATCTCTGTCCTCTAAGGGCTCAGGAGAACAGGCTCCATGGCTGCTGGTGTGTTTTCTGGCCACTGGAGAAAATGGGATCCAGTCCTGGTGTTCTGTGGCCTCGGTGCTAACGGGTCTACTCCTGCACTTAGAGCATTCCTGCATCCATTCCAGAATTAAATTGTCCTGGGCTGTTAAGGAGGATTAAGTTGTGCTTGTGATAAATTTTTTTTATGGCCCCTGGAATTCTTTGCCTTTCCCCTCCACCCCACTCCTTTTGAACCTTGGGTCCTTTTGAATACACCCTTCACTCAGGTTCATCCTGGTTTTTGTTAGTGCCCAATGAGAAGTGGGCAACCAGGAAAGACCAATGCCCCAGGGTCAGAAGAGAAGAATTGGTTCCAGTTGTTAGTATGCTACATCCTTACTCTTTTGCACAATCTCTTTAAGCTCAATGCCCTCCTTTTTTTCTTATCTGGTGGTTACTGTGTCCATCACAGGGGTGTTGTGAGGGTCAAGTATGGTAATGAGTTGTTTAAAACTCCATGGAGCCCTCGCCAGTTTGGCTCAGTGGATAGAGTGTTGGCTCTCAGACTGAAGGGTATGGAGTTCGATTCTGGTCCAGGGCACGTACCTAAGGTTGCAGGCTCAATCCTCAATGATCGATGTGTGTCTCTCACATTGATGTTTCTCTCTGTCTCTCTCCCTTCTTCCACTCTCTCTAAAAATCAGTGGAAAAATATCCTCAGGTGAGGATTAACAACAACAACAACAAAAACACACCAAAAAAAAACAAGAACAATAGAACCCCATGGAGATAGCAGATCTCCATGCACTTGGTTCAGCTTGGTGTTGGAAAGAAGGTGGATTTCTCTGAGGGACAGACCTGCAGGGCCAGGGCTTTGGCCTCTGGGTTCAGGTTTGAGCCCAGTTATAACAGGCCATCATTAACCACAAGGTTTCATGTAACTCCCTCAGGTGTGTACTTCTGTGGGACCCTACTATTTTCTCTAATTATTTGAGCTTAGTAAGCAGAGAACCATGGGCTCAGGGAAAATTTTTACAGCGTATACCTCAGACAACTCCAAATGAATGGTTTTCTTTGTTGATGACACTCCAAAAAGCAAAACATAAGGAATGATATGGGTTCACCATTACTTTTTGAGGCTGATGGTAAAACTTTATGGTATCTTCATAACATGCACAGTTGAATACAAGTGAAATTGTTTCATTATAGTTTATTATTGTCTGATGATGGATAGCACTGCATTTTGTAAGACTTGTCATTTAGTACCCACATGGTCAAAGATCTGAACTCTCTTGTTTCTCTCCTCCTGGTGGTTTATGATTTATAAGGCAGCTAGAGGACCTGAGGGTGGCATTGATGAAAGGGGCGACAGATATGTGAAGGCTGCAGTGGCTTTTCAGAGACAAAGGGATCCAGGAAAATGTTTTTTAATTTTATCTTTCAATTATAGTTTACATTCAGTATTACTTTGTATTAGTTTCAGGTGTGTAGTCTAGTGGTTAGATAATCATATACAATATTATATAAAGTGATCGCCATGGTATTTCCAGTACCCATGTGGCACCATATGTAGTTATACAATATTATTGACTATATTCCCTATGCTGTACTTATATCCCTGTGACTATTCTGTAACTACAAATGTGTACTTCTTAATCTCTTCATCTTTTTCACCCAGTCTCCCAACCACCTCCCCTCTGCCAACCTTAAGTATGTTCTCTGTATTTATGAATTTGTTTCTATTTTGTCTGTTTATTTTGTTCTTTAGATTTCACATATAAATGAAATTGTATGGTATTTGTCTTTCTCTGTCTGACTTATTTCACTTAGCATAATACCCTCTATGTCCATCCATGTTATTGCACAAGATAAGATTTCATTCTTTTTTATGGCTGAAGAAAAAAATTTTTAAATGATAACCCCTTGCTTAGAATGCTCTTTGTGTAAAGGTGGGTAATGGTAATACCTGTAATGATAAGAATAGTTGTAGTAGCAATAATAATAATAACTAATGCATATTTATGGAGCACATCGTATATTCTAGGCTTATCATTTTACATGCTTTATCTCATCTGAGCCTCATCTCACAACCTCCCTGTTAATTAAACACTACACTTATCCCCATTTTATTGGTAAGGCAGCTGGATCTGAGAGAAACTAACTTGCCCAAGCTTGCCTGGCTAGTAGGGGAAAACCATGTTTCATTGTAGTGGTAGAAGCTGAATAGCCACTCATCAAGCCTGGTTTTGTGTTTTCTTGGACACAGAAGGAATTTTGCATTTCCCAGCTTCCCATGCTGTTAGGTGTTGACCATGTGACTGAGTTCTAGCCAATAGGATAAGAGGGAAGAAATGGGCTGCAGCTCTACTGGACAGGCCTATACAACTGCCTATAATCTATATTCTATGCTCTTTTCTTGTGTGCTGCCTGGATTTAGAGAACTCTGACCTCAAGTGGATAGCAGAGACATTCGACTGAAAGAGCCTGGGACCCTGAATGACCGCACGGTGGAGAGCTGCCTGCAAGGAACAACACTGGCATCCTAAACTCAAGTCTATATAAGGTAGAAATAGATTTCTAAGGTATTGAAATGTTGGTGCTTATTTGTTATATCACATTTTTTTTTTTGCGTTTATCCTGTCTTCCCAATCAATATATGCCTGGAACAGATATCCTATTGAATAATACATTGCTCTCTACTTCCGCATATGGTTATAGAAAGATGTTTACTTATGAGGAAAATGGCTCAACAGGTATATCTTCATAATGGTGACTGAGAATCCACAATGTTTTGTCTGAGTTCAACAACATGTTTCACTGTAACATACTTTCAGTGTTTTGTTCCTTCTTTTGTTCCATCCCCCTCTCCCTCCTTTCTTTTTTTCCTTCCTTCCTATTAAGTTCCATCAACCATCTACCATGCGATGCCAAATAGAAGAAAATGAATAAATGCACTCCCTTCCCTTGAGGCGCTCAGAACCAAAGGCTGGGTCAGGATATATAAGTCCATAGTGATGCCACAATGTGAGACGACAGAGCACCTGCCCTAGGAGGGGCACCTGACTTGAGCAGGACAGGCAAGGAAGGCTTAGAGAAGATGGGGACTGAGGTGGGAAACTTCCCAGAATGTGGGACTTCCATGCTGAAACCTAAAAATACCCCTGCAACTCTGGATGAGTTAGTCAACCTTAGCTGGAGGTAATGTCATGAACTATTCTCAAAGGAGTTTGGGGAGAACATTCTAGACCAAGGGTGGCATGAGCAAAAGCAAGGAGGAGAGAAACAGTTCTGGGGGAACAGTAAGCAGTGCAGAGTCGCCGAGGAGGATAAATTGCAGGATGGTGCTGTGGAAAATGAGACGGAAGAGTTGGGCAAGAGACAGACTGTGAAGGGCTTTGTGAACCATATTACAAAGCACGGCAGTGTGCTAAGCAGTCAAGGGGCTGATGGCAGAGGCTGGAGTCCACAAGATAAGTGAGGAAGCCACTGCAGGAGTCCAACCCAAGTGAGGTGGAGAGGAGGAGCAATTTGAGCAGTATTTTTAGAGGACAAAATCTTTGTGCTTGGTCGTTGATGAAGCAAAGGGATCCAGGGAGAGAGCAGATCCAGGGTGACTTGTGGGTTTTGAGAAGAGGGGTTTCCTAGTTACTAGGAACTTGGCAGAGAGCCTTCCTTTCTCCACGTCGGTGTTGTGCCCTGTGCCTGGTCTTGCCATCCTCCAGGGAGAGCAGCACCTCCTTCATATCTCGACAGGGGTGCCTTTCCTGCCACCACTGTGCTGGTGCTCAGTAACCACTGAGGTCACTCGGTGAAGGGGCTCAAGAGCTACCTTAGAAAGGTAGACTACTGCTAAGTAAATGAAAAAGAGCATGGCTAAGAGTGGAATGGATACTTAGAGCAGAAATTCAGCAAGAGCCTGGCTTCAGGGATGGAAAACTATTTTGCGCTTTCTTTGGCCTCCAGAGCCTCCACGTGGACAGGGCAACCCCCAGAACCTCTCCTCTCCAGACCCTGTGGCGTTTCCAGTCACCCATCGGAGTAACTTTTCCACCCATCACTCAAGAAAAGTTGCTTTTCTCAGCACTTCATGCGTATGCGCTTGGGGGAGGAGGGTGATTCCCACAGTCTTCAGATGGCTCTGGTTGAGCACTCACACTGTCCCAGGCTCTGGACTTACCATCTTCCATATGTGATATCATTCAAGCTTCATCTCATAGCCGCCCTGTGAGGTCAGCACTCTGTAAAGGTAATTGGAATCATTAATGTAGTGCTTAAAGCAATTACAGATTTTTCTTTAACCTGACTATGAGCTCCTTGTGGTTAGGGACTGTGTTTATTATTCACTGTATATGTATTTGACATAGTGTCTGGCCAGGAATGTCTGCAGGATCAGTGGATGAATTGGTTCCTTGAGGGAAAATAAAACAAAACTGAGATCAGGAACAGAATGCAACCTTGGTAGCCAGTTGCCTAAAATCATTTTAAACACTCCAGGGGTGGGGAGACCAAAGGACTCTCTTCCCAAGTTTGCGTGTTTATCGATATTTGATCAAACAGTTATTGCATCCATCACATTCTCTGTTTAGACACAGTAGCATATTTACACAGAAAAGTATTGTAAGTTCTAGCTTACAAACAAACAAACAAACACATAGTTTCCAGTGCAAAGAAAATGAATAGGAATTATTGAAAGTTATGCATCTTATTAGACCTAATTAGACCTAGAGCTTGGGTTGCTTCCTGTGAGTGTGGCTGGAGCACTGTCCTGATCCACTGCTCTGTGTCCCATAGATCTGGCCAAGTCTGGGACATGAATGGCAACCGGCTCCATTAGTTCCCTCAGTCAGTTATTTAATAAAAGTTTATTGAGTGTCTATTGTATTTATAGAAATATGTTAAGAGGGAACGAGAGAGAGAAGACAAATAGAGTGTCTTCTCTATAGTTGGGATTTTAAAGAATTCAATGCATTTATTTGAATAGCTCTCTCTGAGTTTGGTTTTTATTTTGAAATGAACTTGATGGATAATTCACATATTTTATGGGTGTTTATTTTGCTATATCACAAAATTATATAATTATGTTGATTAAAGGATCTTTTAAGTGTATCTTACAGATGAGGAGATTGAGATCTGGAGAAAATTGGTTATTTATAAAAAATATGTATAAGGGCAGAGGTTAGAAATTTTTTTATTTAAATCTAGGTTGTTTTTTAAAATCTAGGCACAGTAAACCATGGCTAGTGTTGAAAGCAATGAACGATCTTCTGGTGCCTGGTAAACTTGTTGTCATCAAGAAGTGTGTATTATCATCATGTCTGTTGTATTTTTAGTCTCTTGCACAGTCTTAGAAGTTAAAACAAAAAGATCTGTTTTCATTAGTTTCAGCTTATTTCTGTCTTAAAAGCAGAAGTACAGATTAGTTTTCATAAATATTTTGAGGGTATACCCTGCTTTGAAATACAAAACAACAATAATAATAATCCTACACTCTTTGATCAACAACAACAAAAACACCCATAAAACAAAAAGACAATCCAAGAGTAAATCATTATGAATTTTGGCAATTGTAGATTTTTAAAAAAAATATGTCATTTTGCTGAGAATCTCATTTATTTATAACTAGATGCAAATATAACATTGATTATATCTTTTAAAGATTCAAATTACTCAGACAAGTTTCAAACCAGATTTTTTTTCTAAATGCGGTTGGGCGCAAAGATGTAAATTACTGATTTGAGTTCAGTTTAGAAAGACTGAAATAATAATGGGGTCAGGGGGGAAATCGACTAAAGAAAATGCTGTAGGTGAATTAGTTGATACATTTGTTGGCATAAAAGGGAAATTCACAGCCCTTGGAATGAAAATTCTCTCATTGTGCTGGTAGGCCGTGACAGAATCAGCCCTTAGTTGTGAGCAGTTACAGGGATAGTGTCGTTTCCCACATTCTAATGCTCTCAAGCTTGGTTTCTCTCCTTTCCGAAGGAGTAGCAGATCATGAAAATGTGGAAATGCGATTAGGGTAAAATCAGTTGCCATTTGTGCCTTCAAAAAACATTCTTTAGGCCTCAGCAACTTGCACAGATTATGCAGTTAGACCAAGACTTATGCAGTTAGCCCTAGCCAGTTTGGGTCAGTGGATAGAGCGTCGGCCTGTGGACTGAAAGGTCCCAGGTTTGATTCCGGTCAAGGGTATGTACCTTGGTTGTGGGCACATCCCCAATGGGAGGTGTGCAGGAGGCAGCTGATAGATGTTTCTCTCTCATCAATGTTTCTAACTCTCCATCCCTCTCTCTTCCTCTCTGTAAAAAATCAATAAGATATATTAAAAAAAAAGACTTATGCAGTTAGACCAAGAGAACATAAGGCAGGATAAGTTGTAAGAGGAGCTGGAAAAATCAGACTCTTTACAGAAAGAAAATAAAAGATGGCTCAAATAGTAGAAAGGCAAAACTCCTACTGTTGTATCAGCAAGACACCATGGGGCTTTTGGATTTACAGGAGTCGTGGTTCACCATAATTATAGGGTCATGACACCAGGCAATTTTCCTTTATGTTTCTCTGTTTACTATCTGCTCCATTCCATATCATCCCCTTTCCTCTCTAGCATGACAGCTTCCTGAAATCTCAGCCTCTCATTTTGTCTTTCTATAAATCCATCTTCATAACTACCAGAAGTGATCTTTCTAAATGTGTGGCCTTGGACATATCACTACCCTTGCACAATGTATTTCAGTGTCAGACTCCCTGGCCTGGTAGAGAAAGTTCTTCACAAAACGGTCCCTACTTACTTTACTGGTCTCATTTTTTCTCTCTTACAGATGATGTGGCCATTGCTACTACCTTTGTGTGTAGCATAACAGTTTGTCAACACTAGCCCTTATATTTGTCATTCTCTTCTTGTCTAACTAGAAAAGTGCCCTCTTCTGGGAAGCTTTTCAAGCAGAGGTGAACACTCTTCTCACAGGTCTCACGCCTTATCACACTGAACCTGGGGATGGCCCACTGAGGGTGGGGGTGGCCTCTCAACAGGAAGACCTAGGCCTCCCGCACTGGCACTGTGCTGACAAGCAATCTAAAGGGACACATTAGAAAAGTCACACCTCATGGAAGCTAGCACCTTAACTGTTCCACTAATCACCTGGAAAAATCCACAACCTCACACTAGTAAGTGATGAGTAAGGCCTTTTATAATCATAATGATGATGACTATTATAATTGGAATGATGACAGCCATCGTCACCACTTGCTTGCTGTGGGTGGACCAGGCACTGTGCTGAATGTTTTTTCATGGACCATCTCCTTTAATCTTTACAATAACCTCCTTATGTCATTATTATTATTACCCCCATTGTATACATGATGAAAGTGGGGTTTAGAAAACTTATATGACTTGTCCAAGGTTACATAGCTAGCAGGTAGGGATGTAGGAGTTGACCCTAGTTGTCCAACTCTCTTTTTAATATCAGATGATACAACTTTTTATTTTGATCCACCCATAGGAAGGGATATAAGGGGTGCTTGAGTTCCTGATAAAGGTTAATACCTGCCTTCACTATTTAAATACAGGTTGGGATAAGAGTAGGTTTATGGTTGTGGTTACATGAGATAGAATTTATTCTTGTATTATTATTTATTAACTAGAGGCCCCATGCATGAAAATTCATGCACTGGAGGGGGGGTCCCTCAGCCTGGCCTGCCCCCTCTCACAGTCCAGGAGCCCTCAGGGGCATGAGGTGACCCAGCGATCAGGGGAAGGCGATGCCCCATCACACCTCTGCTGCTGCCACTGCCGGCAGCACAAGCCTTGGCCGGCCCTGGTTACCTGAGTCTCGGGCAGCCCTGGGTGACTGAGCAGCCACCATCCAAAGCTTGCCTGCACCTCGGGCCAGCCCTGGGTGGCTGGGGAGCTAAGGGGACTGGGGCCCAGCCTTGCCACATGCCTGCCACCCCTTTGGGGCTGAGGGGACTGGGCGCCGCCATCTTGTGGCTGTGGGTGCCATCATCTTTGAGGGTGTGGCAGTCAATTAGCATATTCCCTCCTTATTGGCTGTGGGTGCCACCATCTTTGCAATGGCATGAGGGTCAATTAGCATATTCCCTCTTCATTAGCTAGGATTATTATATTATACAAACAACTGTAAGCCTACTTTTGCCTCACCCTGTATATGGACTATGTGTCTTTCAAACTCATTTCCCCAGTATGTATCTTTGTCCCTAGCATATATGAGT
This sequence comes from Plecotus auritus, assembly GCF_963455305.1. Taxonomy (NCBI): domain Eukaryota; kingdom Metazoa; phylum Chordata; class Mammalia; order Chiroptera; family Vespertilionidae; genus Plecotus; species Plecotus auritus. Next base: position 231,769,407 of record NC_137770.1, on the reverse strand, counting down.
AAGTGCGTAATTGAATTAGGAGTGAGTACCAGCCAACATGAGCATTCTGCCATTTTAGCGTAAATGGTGACTGTGGATGTGTAGCACAGTTACCCTAAACATAAGCATTTTCTCTCTTAGGACAAGTAAACTCAGAGGCTCAACATCTATTTATTTATTTGATCCTAACTTGATTTTAGTTTTATTTTTGTTTTGAGACTTGTCAAAAGAAGTAACACCCAAACCCAATGTTTACAGGCATCCTCAATATTCATCATGAAATTTTAGAAAAAGGTAAAGTTTTTATGAGACCTGAGACCTTATGTTTAATTTTAGTAGTTTACTTAAAACTGCACCTAAACTTCCTGGAGGGATTCAATTAAGGAAATGTCACAGGGCGGCTCCCTCTCCTGAATCACTTGCTAACACTGAGGCCAAGTTCACACTGTGGACCTGATGCTGGGGAAAAAAAATGTCTCACCAAGCACCTGGAGGTTTTCAGTGGCTGCAGCGCTCCTGTAAAAAGAGTGGCTCTCAGTGCCTCTGTCCTGTAATATAAAACATCACTCAGCAAGCTGCACTCTCCAATCATTTTTATAGCAAAACATAACACTTTTCCAGCAAGGTCAGAAATGTCAATAAAAGGTACAAATGGACTTGCCTGTAATTCTCAATTCTGAAGAGTTTGATCTCTTTAGTGCATTGGAACTAAGGCTTGAAAAGCAAGCATATTTTCAAAGGGATCCTTGAGGCTGCCTTAGACTTTTAACTAGGGCACCTGCCTATACAGCTGGAATGTTCTTTGGGGGACAACAGAGGACTTTGACCTTGGGTCAGGGCATGTGAACATATAGGAAATAGCAAGTTGCATTGGCTGCCCCTGGTTCTACCCTTGGTTAGGCTTTGACAGTGTTTAAAAGAAGTTTGGGGTAAGAAAATAAACTTCACAGGTTACTAGGAGCCTATATTAGTTTTCTGTTAATGCATAACCAGTCAGCACAAATGAAGTGTCTTAAAACAACACTCATTATTTTCTTACAGTTCTGTAGGTCAGAGGTTGGGGCAGACTTGGAGGGGTTCTTAGAGTCTTACGAGGCTGAAATCAAGATGTTGGCCACGCTGTGCTCTCATCTGTGAGATGTGAGAAAGAACCCAGTTCTAAACTCATTTAGGTTGTTGGCAGAATATGGTTTCTTGGGGCATAGGAATGATTTCTTGCTAGCTCTCAGCCGGGTCACCCTTGGCTCATGAAGACTGCTCTCAGATCTTTCAATGTGGTCCCTCCATCTTCAAAGATGTTAACTCCCTATTGAATCCTTCTCATATTTGGAATCTCTTTTTCTCTTCTTCTAGCAGGAGAGACAACTTTCCGTTTTTCAGGATCTCATGTAACTAGATTAGGCCCATCCAGGTAACTGCATTTTAAGGTCAACTGATTTGGGGCTTCAATTGCATGTGCAAAATTCCTTTATAGCAGCACCTACATTAGTATGTGAGTGAATAATGGGGTGCCAGAAACCTTCACGGGCCATTTTAGAATCTGCCTACCACAGGACCATTGTGAACCATTTGCTTTGCAAATGCTATTTAATTTAAACCTTTCAATAACCTATAAGCACACAAGTTAATTGCCTGATTCACTCACCAGTAAGTGATGTAGCTGGCATTGATCCCAGCCTGTTCTGACTCTGTCATCAGTGCTCTTCCATAGTAAGAACAATGACGATATTAATAAGAACAGCACTCTCTTTGTGCCAGGAACTGCCTTTTTTCATGTGCTAACTCATTTAATCTTCACAGCAGTCCTGTAAATGGGTACTATTATTGGTCTCATTTTGTGGGTGAAGAAGCTGTGGAGGAGCCAGCCAGCTATCAACAAGGTTTTCATTAGTATAATTAAACCACTGTAGTTAATCTCAACTTCTCTTTATCAGTGCAACAAAGTAAGATTTCAAAGGGGCCTCAAACATTTTACCAACACCCATGCTAGGTGTTCACTGAGTTCTTAGCTTGGTCACCTTTCTCATTCATGTTTTCCTCTCCTATATTATAAGATGTGACAACTTTTAAGACTTTTATAATGTTCAAGCAAAAGTTGCACTGGACAAAGTTTGACAGGCAAGGGAGATTTTATTCAAGACTAGAAGCACGGTGCACAAAATCATGCACCAGTGGGGTCCCTTGGCCTGGCCTGCAGGATGGAGCTGAAACTGGCTTTCTGACATCCCAGGAGGGGTCCTGGATTGTGAGAGGGCACAGGCTGAGGGATCCCATGAGTGAACCATTGGGACCAGGGAGGGACACGGGAGGTTGGCCAGCGGGAGGGCTCCAGGGCTTGTCTGGCCTGCCTCATTTAGTCCCTATGGGCTGGACCCCAGCAGCAAGCTAACCTACCAGTTGGAGCGTCTGCCCCCTGGTGGTCAGTGCATGTAATAGCAAGCAGTTGAACAGCCTTAGCATATCATTAGCCTAATATGCTTTGATTGGTTGAATGGCTGACCAGATGATGGGACACTTAGCATATTAGGCTTTTATTATATAGGATTATTGCCATAGGGAAGAGAGGCCAGAACTGGTTTTGAGCTTAATGCTGCTAAAATGAAGGGCTGGAGGGTTTTTAAGACCTAGGATGGGGGAAGGGGAATCCAAGGCTGTCTGTGTTTGCTAATTGTCTTCACCTAAAGGAAAAATAGACTTTGTCTTATCTTCAGGACAGGAGGTAGTTTTATAACTTGGATCAAGGTGCCTGCCAAAGTTAGGCTCCTACTTACCTCTAGAAACTGAGAGATAGGGGTATTATTTTCTTTCATGATTACATCTCCAAGGAATGGCTCCCAGGTCCTTGAGAAACAGGCAAGAAGCTTTGAAAAAGATTTACATTTCAGTGGAACAGAGAAAGAATTTGTGACCATAAGTTTTCTAAAGTAAATGCTCTTAGAAAAGGAGGTTAGGACCTCGAGTCAGGAAGGAATCTGTCAGTTAAGCCAAGGGAATCATAAGGCTCTCTTTGTCAATTGTGAAAACTAAATAGATAATGTATGCTATCATGTCTTAAAATCTGAAAAGTACCATTCTACTGTCACCTCCTCTGAGAAACTCATCTTGACCCTTTAAGTCTAGATTCCAAGCTCTTCCTCTATGGCCTCAGAGCCCCTGATCCTTCCTTGGTCTTATGTGATATAACGTAAGCTGCTAATAGGCTAAATGCCCATCAATAGCACTGTAAGTAGACATATAAATAAATAGCATATGTATAGACTATAAATAACAGTGTAAACAGATTGGGGTACCTCTATGTACACAACCACTATGGCCATTAAAGAGTACATTGACGAAGAAATTTCATAACTTGGAAAATGTTCATAGTAGATTGTTATGTTAAATAAGGGCAAATTATAAAGCACCATGAAAAATATGATTGCAATTAAGTAACAAAGCAAACAAACAAACCCCCCTGGAAGGAGATATACCAAAATTACAGTATTCATCTGTGGGTGGTGGGGTTATGGATGTTTCTTATTTTCTTCTCTGTGCTTTACCATGTTTTTGGATTTTCTACAATGAAAATATATTACTCCTGTCACCAGGATAAAAAACACAATTTTACACAAAGAACTATGGATAAAAAAAGGCACGGAGGCATTTTTTTTATGATTCCCCAGCTATAATCTAATGGAGGCTGACACAGTACTTTGTAATATTTCCTGAATAATTTCTTGTCTTTCTTTGCTATGATCCTTTTGGTGGTCCAAATCTGGACAGAGATCAAGGTGACAAAAGGGCTCACTCTTCCTGATCCATTGTTGTACACAAAGCTTCCAGCCACGTAGGCAAGGGGGTTGGGGGAAGGATGTATAACAGGATTGTGGTGATCCTTTCTCTCTCTGCTACATCTGCATCCTCAGCCTTGACCTAATGTCATTAATTGATTGATTAATTGATGGGCACATTTATTTCCAGCCATTGCCCTGCATTTATCTGGCTGGTAATAGTTCAAAAATGGCATGAGCTACATTTTTAGATGATGAGTTTGCCATCAAAAGAGGTATTCAGGCAAAGTCTGAATGGCCGCTTATAGGAATGTGATGGAGAGACTTCCAGCCTTATGTAAACCAGCTGGTTGCCTTTGTGAGATTGGAGACCCTCCCTCAAACTAGTTCAAGGATAAAGAGGTTTAGTGGCAGGAGCCCTGTCCTATAATCTTGGAATGGAATAAGAAGCAAGATAGGGGAACTGGGAAAGCCATTGAGAGCCAAGGCAGCCTCTCTCTCTCATGGGTTGCAAGGTGGCTCTGTTCTCTGCTTTCCTCTGCAGTTTAATCTTGCATGATCTTTGCTAACCCTACTTAAGCCACAGACTCTCTCCTCCAGCAAACTACCAGAGATGCTATCCCTAGGGAGCAAGAGAGAGGCAGAGACAGAAGCACAGATTCCAAGGGATAGATTTAGTCATGCACCTGTGGTCAGTCCTATCACAACCATTTTAAGTGATGAAAAATATATCAATTGGTCAACATGCTTAAACCTTCCAAAAGGGCATACCTGTATATAGATTTTCTCACTAGTTTTTGCTTACTAGAATGTTCTTCATCTCTCCTTTCTTAATCAGATGGTTTCTATTCTGACACCCACTGATTAGAAAAACATTCTGAAGTTGGCTTTCTGACTTGCTGTTTGAATTATGTTATCTAGAAACCAAATGCCTTTATCTGAATATTTCAGCTCAATTATTCTGATGATGGACACAGAAACTTGTGTTTTTATGTTAATCTGAAGTCATTTTCTATATTTATTCAGTGAGCAGAGCCAGCTAACTAGGGAACCGAAGCCATCTTTGAACATATAGAAACCATTAATAAATATAGAAAACACTGAGAGTAAAATTCCTCTTCTCTGTGTCACAGCAAGGCCTCAGGTTATAAGCTGCCAGTTCATTCTATAATCTTTAATGATATCCAGCTTCCTTCCTTGGTTGCCTTTGCCTGGAGCAGGGAGCGTTTCCTTAATAATTTATGCCACATTTTTCATCTCCATTCACTTCATCATTTAATCAGCAGAGTTGTAATTCCTCTTCCTCGGATACATCTTCATTTTCGACCCCATAACCTGTAGGGGCTCCGAAGGCTGTCCCCTTCTTGGCATGGCCTTGCTACACTCCGGGTGCTCTCCGGGGTCTCTGGCAATCTGCTCCCCACTAATTAGTGCAGATGGAGAAGGAGGATGCAGAGCTCACGAGGGAGGAAGCAGACTCTCCTGGTGAGTATGGAGCCCTTGGGGACCAAGGTACTTTGAGAAGCTGCTTAAACTCTGTCAGGCACAGTGAAAGAGCAGTTTATGGAGTCCTGTTCCATGATATGTTTCCAAAACTGTTGGCTCATTGTCTTGAGGTCTAAGCCAGCTCAGAATCTATTTTTATAAAAGGCTAAGTGACCGACCATACGTCCATCCAACCAATCGACCAGCTGGTACATATGACACGCACTGACAATTTAAAAATAAACATTGACTCAAATATGCATGATACATATAAAGCTCTCACTGGTGCCAATTGCATGCATGTGTTTCGATCTGTCATTGTTGATCATGAATTTGGTTGTCACTTCTATTATAGAGAAAGAGTGAATAGTGATATTAAAATATTTCTTCTAATTAATTTCCTTTCCATGTGCACGAATCTGTGCACCACGCCACTAGTAATAATCATAAGTATCACTTATTGACCCTGACTTAATGCTGAGCACTTTGCACAGAATAATTTATTTTTCATCACAAGAAATCCCTGAGGATTGTATTACTATCTCTGCTTCACAGGAAAAGAAACTGAACCTCAGAGACATTAAGTAATTATTGGCTAAATGTCTTAGTCCATTCTGGCTGCTGTAATAGAATACCATAGGACTGGGTGGCTTGGAAACAACAGAAACTTGTTTCTCACAGTTCTGGAGGCTGGAAGCTTAAATTCAAGGTCCTGGCAAATTCAGTGTCTGGTGGGGGCCCACTTCCTGGTTCATAGATGGCTCTCTTCTTGCTGTGTCCTCACATGGTGGAAGGGGCCAGGGAGCTCTCTGGGATCTTTCTTATAAGGTCACCGATGCCATTCATGAAGGCTCCCCCTCATGACCTAAGCACTTCTCAAAGGCCCCATCACACTGGGGATTAGGTTTCAACATATACAATTGAGGGGTACACAAAACATTCAGTCTGTAGTACTAAGCTAGAGGATGGCTGAGCCAGGTCTATCTAGCTCCAAAAAAGGTGTTCCTGGGTATCTTTCCCACTGCCTCACATAGGTGGGGTTCATCTTTGGATCCCTCTTTTAGTCCTTTAGATGCCCCCTTTTCTCATGTCTGGTATCTCTTGCCTCTATCAAATTTCCATGGACCTGTGCTGTGTTACATGATTTCTGATCAATGGGTATCCTGGAAATTACCTGGTACACTGATAATTTCCCCTTATGTGGATGGCACCCTTTAACTGGACTGGCACACTCTTGAGAACCAAAGCTAATGACATAATTTTTCATCATCATTTCTGGAAGTAGGGGAAATAGTTTTGGGTGGAAGCTTTGTCAGACAACCCATATCATATAGGTAGTAGTTTCTCTCCATGATTAGCATGTCAAAGGTGCTTAGTAAATGTTTATTGAATTGAATTCCAGTGAAATCTCAAATCTAAAAGATATGTCAACATTTTGATAGGCATGGAATCAAGTACATCATGGTAGACTTTGGACATCTGGGCTACAGATCATTAGAGCTCTGGCAAATTCTGGAGCTCCAAAGATTTTGATTTGAGACCCAATCAGACCAGGCCCCAGAACCTGCTTCAAACAGTCCAATCTGTCTTAATAACATAGGGTTTCTGTTGGGCATATATATGGGTTTGTTGGGGCTTGAGGTAATGGGTACAAGAACAGCTGGCAAGAATATGACATAGGAATCTGAGTTCAAATTTTCTTATTCCTGCATCAATTCAACAAATGTTTATTAAGAGCCTACCAATGATCAGGTACTGTTCTGGTATTTGAATGAGAGTAGTAAATCAAGCAGATAAGGTCCCCGTCTCCATGGATTTTACATTTAGGTGTGGGAGACAGGTTTTAAACAAGTAAACAAACAAACATGATGTTTTAGATACTGACAAGTGTTGTGGAGGCGAATAGGTGATGTGATGGAGACAAACTGGTGTGGACGGTGTGCTATGATTGGTAGGGTGGTCAGGGACAGGCTTTCAGAGGAGGTGAGATTAGCTGAGAGCTAAGGGACTCGTTGGCATCTCCAACTGGAGCTGGCCCAGCAGATGTCCATGCTGCAGCAGCTCATTTTTACATGGCTATTGCTCTCTTATTAGTCATGTCTTGGCTTTTCAAATTCAATGACAACACAATGAACTTTATAACTGGACCTACATGCTCAATCTGTGTCACTTTTTCAGTGGGAGGTTTACGGATGGCTAGGTTCAGGGTAGCTCATGAGAGGTTAAAAGGTGGTAGGAAGAGCTGAGTCTAGGAGCCAGAAAAAGGCACAACCAGCTAACTGTTGAAAAAAATTATTTACTACTTAAGAATTTTAGATTTCTCACCTGTTAATTGGTAAGATGGGGTTGTGGGTATTGGAAGGAAAATGCCCTACTTCATCTCTATGATACATATGTGAATCCTCACTTTTCATTCATCCATTCAATATATCCCAGGGCTATTTATATTTATAAAAATAACTAACGTTGACATTAGCCTTCACAATAACTTTACAAAGTAGCTACCTTTATTGTTTCTACTTCATAGATCAGGAAACTGAGGCACAGAGAGCTGAGGAAAAGAGGTCTAACATTTATTGAACATTCACTATCTACAAGGGGGTGCATGTGGTGACTTTCACCCATGACCTTGTTGTATAATCATCCCGACTGCCTCTGGATCTCTTAAAGTCTCCACTACACAAAGAGGGAAACTCAGGCCCAGTGAGGTTATATGATTAATTGAAAGACTGCAAAAGAAAGGGCCGAGCCAAGTTTTGACCTCAGTGCTGTGCTGCTGCCAATGTTCCTTCTTTCCCCGCACATCACGGATAGCTGGCGGATGGGTGATATTCCTTTACCAGCAGGGATGACGGTGGCTTCCCCTCTGTTCCAGCAGAGACACCATTCCTAGAGGACGCGTGATGTGGTTTCCCTTACTGTGCTGGGTTTGGTAACTATCACATGGGTTACAGGGCTCCAGTGCTTAAATGTGCCTATCAATATCACCAGTGAGGAACTAGTACCAACCTCATAGATTTTCTTACGATTGAATGGCATGAGAAATGGTCTTTACTGTCATTTTGGGGAGACATTGTTTTCTTTTCCTTTTGCCTCTAAACCTGAACTCAGCACTTCACATTGAATTAAATACAAATTATATGCTTGATGAACAAATAAATGAATAAATATAAGAAGTGACAAGTTAACAGCTTGGAGTTTGGGGACTGGAATTCTAGTGCAGGCTCTCTTGTCGTCACTGTGGGACCATTCAGAAGTGAACATTTCTGGACCTGCGCTTCCTCCCTGTGTCCTGGGGGAGTTGTTCCAAATGATCTCTATGACCCCTTCTAACCTGGGATTTCTAAATTATTTAATCTGGAACCAATAAAACCTGAGTTAATGTCCTGACTCTTGTCACTACTTAGAGACCCTATCTGACGCTTTATCTGATACTATAAATGCCTGTTTTCTTATTCTTCATGTGGGTTTCTTTGAGTGTAGACTGCATTTCACATTTGGGGCTTTAAAGTAGGAGGGGATATCCCTCCACTCCTTTCATTTTTTTTTAATGTTTCTTATTCTCAAGTGGGCCAGTGTGAACCTACTTGACAATGTCTACAGACACTTAGTTTTCCCAGTGGGGATGGAGTGAGCGGGCCAGGGATGCTGCTAACCAATCTATAATGTACTAGATCCCCTTTCCCCCTATACACACAATGAAGAGTTTTCTTGCTCTAAATATCAGTAGCGTTGAGGGTGAGAAGCTCTGTTTTATGTGGAGAATATATTTGCACAGGATGAGACTCCCCTAACACAGAGCTTGAGAGCATGGCTCCTGTCACCTGCCTGAGTAGCAGGATGCTCGCCAGTGGAAGTCTGGGCTTAGTGATTAAAAGTACATATAAAAATTCCCCAGTGTTTCAAAGGATTCAAAAGCACAAGGAGGGAGCCCATTACACTGCTAGTGCATCAGACTCTTGTACAGAGCAAACACATCACCTGCCCCAATGATTTCTGAATAGGTATGGGCTGTGGCCTCTACAGGGGGCTGTTTTAGCTGAGGACGTGTGGATTGTAGCTGCATGAATAATATCAACATTAATGGGAATCATTATGCTGCCCCACACCGGAAATTTACCCCCGAATGGGTAGCAATAGCCCACAGATGGAGGCCGCTGGAAATGTTTCACTGGCAGGAAACACGGGGAAGGAGTGCATGGGAAGCAGTGTTGGTTGCCAGCTCATGAATGGCTTCAGGCCCATTGACCTATGCAGGGACAAAGTAGGGCAAATAGGGCAACATTATCTCTGACCAGTATGAACTGGGTGACACTGGGCCAGATCAGTGGTCTCTGGTGCACCCTCCTTCCCTTACAGTCTTTTCTGTTCTTTTCCTAGTGCTGCCCCCTCTGGTTCCTGTCATGGTCCTAGGTGCTGCAGTCTTTTCACAGCAAGGGTTCAGGAATCTGGAGAAGGGCTCTGCATAAATGAATAGAGACTAGACAAGAAATATAAATTTGGAAGGCATTTTGCCAGGTGGAGGCTTCACCCTCTAGTAGGGTGGCTCCCCGAATGTCAGGACCCATGGCTTTTTATTTACTGGAAAACACATTGGCCCTTTATGAATGCAAACAGGCATATCAAAGGTAAAGTTTGGTAAGCAGGAAAAGATTATTAGGTTAGGGGAAATACCTACAGCTGTTCAGCAGCAGGTAATAATATGCAGATTTTCAGCCTTGCTGAAAATGTCCATCAGCCTTCTGTCGAACTTCTCGCATTTATTATGCTAACTACTGTTCTTAGCCTCTAGCTGCACCTAGGGTAACAGCCCTTCTGCCCCCTTCCTCCCCTCTGCCCCCCCCCCCCATGAAAGTGGGTTAATAAACTCATTTTCTCTAAGGCATCAAGGACTTGGGAATTCATTTCTTCAGGATGATTTGTCATTTAAAGGAATGTGATCAAAGAGACTCTGAGGCATAGATATTTGTTTCTCTGGAGGGTCTGTAAGGGTGCCTCTAAGGATGTCATCTGCCCCTATGTGAATCCCTCAGATCTTGATTAAGCTGTTGTAGATATATATATATATATATATATATATATATATCACAATTTCTGGAAGCTATTATTAAGAAACAAAATTCAATTGAGTAAATTTTTGAAGATCTAATTGACTTTATGAAATGACACATGAATTGGGCAGCAACCAATCCAGCAAGGAGAAGGGAGCTCTGAGAGGTTGTACAAAACAAAAGGTTTTCCTAGGAAGGAAGGTGGGGGCAGGGGAGTTATTAGCTAAAGAAAAGAAAGGATTATTTTTAGACCAGGACATCTTTTTTTGGGGGAGGGAGGGAGGACAAGGATTTTATCATGCAAATTGCTTCTTCTTACTTTGGGGGATGGAGAGGGCCCATGTGACAGATGACCTTTCTGGTGCTTGACCAGAAAACTCCAGACTGGCTGATTAAGATCAGATTTTTGGGAGAGGTGGAAAGTGCAGTTAAATTGGATAGTAAATGTAGGTTTGGTATCATGGGCTTTTAGCAGAGTGACGGCACTCTGGGCCTGTGGTTTTCCCTTTAACACTAAGCAAGCATAGGAGAAGTGAAGCTGCCCTGTCAGAGGGAGAATCAGGCTCCTGGGGTCCTCCCCGCACACCTTTGTGTTCCGAGGCACCTCTCTGCAACCACTTGGACTCCATGGAGGAGAATTCCTCAGGCTGTTCCTCATCATGGTCCACATGGAAAGAGATCCTGGTTGTTTGGCATCCAGAGCATTGGAAGAGGTCTGCTGGAGGCTGGGGGCGAAGGCCCAGCTGCTCTGAGAGCTGAGTGCATCAGTAATTGTGTGTGGTCTGGTCTGGTCTGGTCTGGGGAACTGTGCCAGGGAACATAGCCTGAAAACCATTGTTCCTGGGTGACCTTGACAAAGCCTGGGCTCTTTAAAGCCTGGAGACTGAAAGGAGTAGAGGATTTAAGCCCCCATGTTAACTGGCATCATACCAGAGTCAATGGGATGGAATTCATTCTTTAATGCACGAAGTCAATTTTCAGGGAGCACCTACTATGTACCAGATACTCCTCTAGCTCCTGGGAAGACAAGGGTTAACACATGCCTGCCCTCAAAGAGTTTATATTCCGTGGGATAGGGGTGGGGAACGAGCAAACCACAAATAAATACAATATGTCATCAATAAGCTTTATAAAATAATGCAAGATGAGGGACGTGTGTGTGTGTGTGTGTGCACATTAACTAAGTTAGGGTGGTCAGAGGAGGTGCTTCTAAGGAAGTGGCCTTTGGCTGGTGCCAACCATGTGAAGTGCCAGTGGAAGAGGGTTCCAGACACAGAACTCAGTGTGGGTCAAGGTTCTGAGTGAAGATTATGGTCAGCATGTTTAAGAAACAGCAAGAAGCCCAATTTTCATCTTTGAAAAGTTCTTAATTAACCCCTGCTAGTTTTCAGCTATGTTTGATAATTTTGATTTATTTAATTTTATTTTGAGAGTATGTTTATTAAAGCTGGGAACAATGAAACAAGACAGGGACAAGGTAGAAGTAGCAGCAGGAAAGTGACTAGTGGGGGTTGCTTTGTCTCTAGAAATGTTATGGTGGAAAAATGAGCCAAGGCTGTTATGCTGTCAGCTCACTGGGGAGTCAGGGAAAGGGGGGCCTTGGAGACAGGTTTGGGGGTAAGCCCAGGATGAGCTGCCACTGCCCATTGCTTCCCTGGTTGCAAGTCTCGTGAGGACCCTTAGAGTTTAGGAGAAAGAAAATTCACTTGAAGAAAAGATTCAAGATATTTTTTTGTATTTGATCTTTACCTGAAGCCAGGGAGGCCTTTTGTAATAGATCACTATCCATTTTTGCACAAGTGAAAATGAGGTTTGGGGAAGTGAAATGAGTCAGCCATCTCATGATGCCTGGGAGTGTGCGAGCAGCAAGGCTAACTACAAAATCAGCTGGGTATTTATTAACCCATTTTTACCTAGAAGCCAAAAGATACATGGCGATTTATAGACAGATGACATTTTGAATTCTTATTTTTAATTACATTACGTAATTTTAAAAGAATGATTTCATTTATTCTTCACAGAAAACCTATATAATAGGTATTATTATGATCCCCATTTTATAGATAAAAAAAGTGAGACACATAAAAAGCTAAGGAATTGGGTGAAATTTGTAAGTAGCAAATGGCAGAGGCAAAGCTTGAACCCAGGCAGACTGACTCTAAGCCCACATTCGAAGATGATCAAGATCTTGATGCCAGTGTGTGCAAGGTTTTTTTTAAGGAAAGTGGATTGACACAGCCTTTCCTTGCTTGCAAGTCAAGGGCCACTGGTGAGTCCTGCTGAATTCTGCCAGAGATCTGTCCAAGCCTTCAGGAAACGTCCCAGTGTGTTTTGTATTTAAAAGCAAGACCCTGTGTCTATTTTCACTGTGAGGCAGGCTTTCTGCCAGGTAGCAGGGAAGTTCCAATCATCACTACTTGGAATGTCACTCAAGCCACTCTCTACCTACCAAGCCTATTTACTGAGATGTGTGATCAGTGGAGGACGGGAAGAATTCAACTTCAAAACATTGGACTCCTGCAACCTCCTTTGAGTGGGACCCATTAAGTACCTTGTGCAAATAGAAAACATTTTCTAAGTGCAGAGTAATGACCTCACATTCTGCCATGACCTTTCCTCATTGCTTCTTCAGTGTATCATGGCAGTGGCAATTCCCAGCCATATCATGTCCAGCACCAGTTCAGAAAATCTGCAGATTTCCCAAGTCTCAGGGTGCTGGAGCATCAAGAAAGAAACTTCTTTCACCCTTCCCCTATTGTGGAGTGACCAGTGCTGGAGTTCAGGTGAAACTTCCTTGATTTCTTGTTGTTACATTCTGTGCAAGGGCCCCAGGCTCTGAAGGAATACATCATTATAGCGATATCAAAGTACAGTATTACATGAGAAAAAGTCCCCTTCTATTTGGGATAGTCAGAATACTTTTTCAGAATAGACAGTATATGGACTTGGTCTCCTAAAATAAGTCTATCTGCTTAAAAATTCAACCTCGCAAATTACAACTCCAGGGAAAAAGCCACTGGGCAACTGTCTCTCCCTGGCAGCTTCCACCAGGTGATGACGATGCTCAGACATGCTTTGGGAACCGCTGTGTCATTATTATCAAAGCACAGAGACAATCCATCACTCACACTTCAGTCACTTATGCACTGTCCCTTACCAGCTGCCTGACCGTGGGAAGGTGACTGCATGTCTCTAAGCCTCAGTTTCCTTAGTAATACTATAACGGCAATAATACTCATGCTAAAGGATAGATTGTTGTAAGGTGGGTCAGTCAGGGTTCTGAGTTGTAAGCAACAGAAACCAAGTCTAGCTGAGTTAAGCGGAAAAGTTTTATTTTATTGAAAGAATCACCTGATGTGATGGAGAACCAGGCATGACGGTTGTGCAGAAAGAACAACAGCTAAAGAGTCAAGTCACAAGGCCAGTCTGGAAGAAGCACTATCATCGCTGCTTCTGTGTCTCGCTGCTTCCTGTTCAAGCTCCGGGGCAGGGTACAAGTGGTTGCCTGAAACTGGAGCACATGCTTGACTTGGGCTGCAAGGGTTGCAGCTTTGAATTGAGAGGCAGGCTCAGCCACCCAGCACGACTCATTGGGGGAGAATTGCTTAAACATAAGGAGAGGAATCAGATGATGGAAAGTAAAAAATAAACACGTGTTGACCCTCTGAAGATTAAGTGGCTTTGTATTCCCAAACAGTACCCAGCACACAGCTGGTTGTGAACAAATGTGAGTTCCATTCTTCCTCCCTTTGGGTTAATATCTTTATTGTTGATGGTGGTATTAATGGAATTTATAAAGTACATTCAAGTGATTTGTAGCACTTAGTCATTTATTTATTTTTGCTTTTTTTTTATAGCTGTTTTAGGGGAACTGTGTCACGGACCCCTAAAAACAATATGTGAAAGACTATAAAAACAGGTTCATGCAAAAATTGGAAAAATATCACTTTATTTCATTCACATGGTTTTCAGACTTTGCTATAACTCCAAAAACTCTGCCCTTATTCTTCTCTGTTCAACTATATAAAACCAAGTTATACGTTCAGTATTTGGAATATGGCAGGGTTTTAAACATAAGCCTTATGAGTGCTGATCAGTGGACAAGGATACGTTGGAACATGATTTGTGTGTCTGGCTCTGCTCTGCTTGTTTTCTTCCTTAATGACTAAGTCACTCCTTGGAAATAAATGAGTCACTTACAGAGGCTCCCACAGACTCTCAGGCCCTGGGGGCACTCCTTTAGTGACTGCAGAAAAATAGACCAAGTGTGCGGGTGTTAGGTCCAGCCCCATTCATCTGCTCTGCATCTCCCTTTAGCTATTCCAGTTGTTTAGGAAGCAGGATAACTTATTATGAGGAGAGCAGAGCTGAGTTCAAAACTCTTATTCATCACTCACTAGCTGTGTGACCTCAGGCAAGTTATTGAACCTTTCTGGACCCCAGTGCTCTTATCAGAGGGTGAGTGTGAGAATTGTGTAAAACACTGTCTATGAAGTGGCTAGTAGAATGCTTGGTTCATGATTTATTCTCAATCAATGGATGACATAAAGACCATTGAGGATAGATATATGTCCTGTGCTACTAAATCTATTGTATTTTTTCTCCTTTCCATTAAAGATATAGAATAACTGTGTGATAATGACAAACACCAAACCCTTTGAGGGCAGGGATAGTGTTTAATTAATTTGCCCTCCTGGGGTTAGAAGAGTGCTCTGCCCAGAGAACAGAATCTGTGCCTATTTAGTGATAGATGATGTGCCTAGAACTCATAGATGGACCTTTAGGGTTAATTGAAAAAGGATTCTGAAGTTTTAGACAATCATGCAACCGGCTGCAGACAAATTCTATAATATCACAGTGTATGATTAAGAAACAGGCTTTATTTGGAAAATTTATGAAATAAGGTTTAGCAAGAATAGAAAATACACAGTCCTGAAATTTCTCATTATCCCAAGGAGAGGCGATCTGGGGCCAGTTTAATCTGCTTAACAAATTGGGGATACATTTCAGGGCAGGAAATATGTCCTCTACTACTATGCTTTCTTATGGGTGCTGTGGTATGAATGTTTGTATCCTTCCTAAAATCCCTATGTTGAAATCCTCAAAGTGATGGTATAAGAGGTATAGGAGGTGGGATGGTATAAGAGGTATAGGAGATGGTATAGGAGGGAAGTGCTTAAGTCATGTGGATGGAGCCCTCATGAATGGGATAGTGCTCTTATAAAAGAGGCCCCACAGAGATCCTTCACTCTTCCACTATGTGAAGACACATATGGACCAGTGAGATAGCTCTCCCCAGTACCGACTGTGCTGATGCCTTGATTTTAGACTTCCAGTCCCCAGAACGGTGAGAAATAAATTTCTATTGTTTATGAGCTACCCATCCATGGTATTTTGGTATAGCAGCCCAAATGGACTAGGTTAGAGAATATAAAAATAACATGGGAAAGTAGCTTTGGCAAGTGGGTGTGGTGTGGAGGGAGAAGACAAATACACTGCATGGAATCCAGATGCTCTGGATCTGGGTGCTGCTGTTTCCAGGGGTTCTCTGGGAAAACTAGCTTCCTAGAGATTTTGGGGTCTGTGGGTCATTGCAGGCCCCCCTTCTGGCGGAGGAATCCAGGGGTTCTCTGGGAAAACTAGCTTCCTAGAGATTTTGGGGTCTGTGGGTCATTGCAGGTGCCCCTGCTGGGGCAGCTGAGTTATGGGGAGGCTCTTCTTGCTGGGAGATAGGGGAAGTCCAGGGCTCAGCTAGCTCATTGTTCAGACAATTCAGAGAAAACCGTTGGAGTCATTTTTAGACAATCCTGGTTATAATATGTAGAACTATCTACACATGCCACATGTCTACTCTGTTAATGAGATAGTTCAACAATAGTAGTCCTTGGTTGTTTTGATATTAATATTTCATTTTTCTTCTCAAGTGCTTCCATTTCTTCACTTTTTCCTTAACTTTCTCTGAAGTGTTTACCAATAACTACTATTTCTTAGGCTCCTACTTTTTATCAGTCACTTGACAAAAAATGCTCCAGGAGGACCCTGAAAGGCTAACATTAGTAAATCCATTTTGTAGATGAGGACCCTGAAAGGCTAACATTAGTAAATCCATTTTGTAGATGAGGAATTGAGAAGCACAGAATGGAGATGATTTGCTGAAGTCCCCAGACCTAGTACCTGGTCAGGTGAGAAGTGAATCCGAGGTCTGTCTGCTGTTGAAATGGAGAGAGAGTTGTGCCTTTCTGGCTTTTCCTTTTCCCAAGGAAAGGAACAGAATGTAGTGGTTTCTGAAAGGCTCAAAGGATGAGCACCTTTGACATGCTGGGCAGTCAACACCAGGCATGCTAGTTACCTGGCATGCCAGAGGAAGCAATTGCGTTCACTCTGCCCTCATGCCATACAGACAGCAAGAGTGTGGATTGGAATGTTATGTATATCATCTCAAATTATTCATGCATATCTACAGGCCTGCTAGTCATTGCCTAACAGTCCATTCAATTCAGCTGGTCTACCAGACTAGTTGGAGCATGCTATCTGCCACATTGGCTTCCACAGTCATGAATTTAAAAAATTGGAGAAAATTGGATACCAGGAAATCATGCCCCACCCCCCAAAAAAAGTGAGCACTATTATTTTAACCTAGCACAAACATTGTCATAAAAATGTTTATTGTTTTAGTGCAAACTATTTCCCCTGTGGAACTTTGAGCTGTATCCTTAACCGAACATTTTTCTTTTCTTATGATATCGGACATCCTAGCCCCAAATTTAACATTGCAAAGCCTCAACTTATTATTAAAAAGGCCTTCCACTTACATGAGAACCTTTAGCTGGTGGTGAGAGGGACAGGGAGAAGTGACCAAATGATGCATGCATTTGGCGTGGAAAGCATTACACATTGGCAAAACTCCACACTGTTCCAGCTGATTACTGTAACACACAGGGAGGAGAGAGAGAGAGAGAGAGAGAGAGAGAGAGAGAGAGAGAGAGAGAGAGAGAGAGAGAGAAATGTAGTTTCATCAATATTTCTGAGACACTTGAACATGCAAAGGCAGAGATAAAAAACTCTTCTCAGTCGGTAACTTATTGATTGCATGAGCTGTTCACTAATGAGACAACCACAAGAAAGCCAGCTCCAAAAAGTTTCTATCCCCAAATGTGCTGACATGTTTAAAATGGAATGTGTTTTCAAGAACACCACGTGAGACTAGGGATAAAACACTGTGGAACCTTTGACATATTTCTTGGGCTCACAGTCATATATTATTCATGTTGATAATTAATCACAAGGTCTATTCACATCACAAACACAGAAGAGGCAGAGTTCAAAAGATTGATGGAAGTTCACTGCCACAAGTGAGTGTTTTTCTAAAGGGAGAAGTTTGTTACTTGGGTTTTCTGACTTGTGTTATGCCTAGAAATGAGATGGGTGAGGTATTTTCTCAAAAAGTAAAAGTTTGGCAAGACAATTGTGCTAGAAATTATGAGAGAGACAGGTTGCTATCTTTTTTGGACCATGAATTGAAGAGTTGAATTTGCAGTGTTAGTACTGTGGCTGTCACAGCAGAAAACAACATCTCAGTTCCTCTAGAATGTAGAAAGTGAAGCTCAAATGTACACACAATTGGAGATGGGTAAAGGGAGAGAATGGGGACATCTGCAATAGTCTCAACAGTAAATTAATAAAATAGAATAAAATAAAATGTCCACACAAATTAATGAGACACTCATATAACAGGGCAGGGTGACAGCTGGAATCTATGTGTGGTGAACCCTTTTATCTACCCCCTACTCTCCTGTGTGTTGGGCCAGAGTAATGAGGTCTACAACTAGAGATTGTAGCCCAAATGAAGTCTGCTGTAAATTACATTTAACTTCCATTTGTAGTTCATGTCTAATATAAACTACATGTAACTATATAGATATCAGGGTGCCAGTCACGGATGTCATCATTTACATGGACAAACTCCTTTAGCCCTCACACTAGCCCTGGGAGAAAGTTCTGTCTCCATTTTACAGATGAGAAAATTGTGTCCATAGAGAGGACACTCGTTACCTTTTCAAGTTATAGTCCTAGCTCAACACTTCTGGAATGCTCAGTCCCTTTTTAATGTTTATTTTATTTTATTTTATTTTAATTTTATTTTTTGCCTTAAAAAACAGAAATTTAATCTCTCATGGGCCTGGAGGCTGAAAGTCCAAAATCCAGGTGTGGGCTGGACCACACTCCCTCCGAGGCTCTCGGGGAGAATCCTTCCTTAACTGGCTTCTGGTGTTGGCAGCATTCCTCGGCTCCTGCACTCTGCTCTCTCTTCATATGGCCTTTTCTTCCAGGTGTCTGTATTCACCTCTGTGTGTCCTTTAACCAGACATTTGTCATTGGATTTAGGGATTACCCAAATAATTCAGAATGCTCTCATCTCAAAGCCCTTGGACTAATGACATCTACAAACAACCCACTTCCAAGTAAGTTGACATTGGCAGGTTCTGGGGGCCACCATTCTCCCCAGGACACACATTCTCTCCACAGTTTTAATGGATAGGAAGTGGGACCCAGAAGGAGAGTCGAGGCACAGCCTGGACCAGCTTCTGTCCTTTCTTCTCCTGATCAGCCCATTTTTTAAAATATGTATACTTTACTCTGCAGTTCTCACTTCAGAAACTCATAAGTGACCATCACTTTCCCCCAACTAGTATGAAAATTCCATCATTGTGTTACGTCTTTTTCTGGTTTCAAGTGAAACAATCATAACCCAAACCAGTAAAAATGAGCTTTTCCCCCTTTAACGTATATAACTACAATGTCCTGGTGTCCAGTTAGGACTCGCTAAGATATGCCTATTTCCAGATGTCCCAAAGGTACTATCAGGATGCTGTTTCCAGCTTTCAGATCCTCCTTCCTTTATGTTGGCTTCATCCTCAGGTGGGATGCTTCTCATAGACGGTGGGTATTGTCTTCCATTCTACCAGTTGAGCAATGCTAGCAGACTTACTGCAAATTAAAGTTGTCTTAATAGTTTCTTTTCCCACACCATTTCAACTGAAATAGGAGATAGGGACCGGCTACTGGAAGGCTTGCTGAGGTTGTTGTAGTCTAAAAGTTTATTTATAGAGGTCCCTTTAAGTTCAGCTCTTTTGTTAGTTGCTGATAAAATTATGACAGGAAGAAGAGGCCTGGTGGGGTGAAAAATAATCTGGATTTGGGGCTTCACAATAGTTGTAAGTCTCATTTCTTATATATGTGACTTTGAAGAAATCTTACTATATAAATGGTGTCATAATAAATGGGTCATTTTAGATGATTCCTCAGACCTTTCCAGTTGTCAAGGTTCATGACTGCACACAAGATGACATTATCCAAGGGGCTCCTGACTGTGTAACGAGAACATTTTAAACTGTTCACCCAGACCTTCTGGTTCCAAATCCCATATAAGATACAGAGTCCCAGACACTCTTTCCAGGTAAGAATAACAAGGCTGCCAATGGGTCTTAGTAAGGTAAAGCCACGAGATTTCTCTCAGGGGTTGACAGTATTATAGCTAAGACTGGGGGAGAGGTGGTGAAGAAAAAGCAACAAAATGGTGGGACATTAGGATCTCATTCTAATTTGTCACCTTCGCTGTCTCTTGACTAAAGGCTGAGTCATCCATTACCTGATCTATTCTTCTTATTGGACTAAAGCAGGGTGAGGAATCGTCCTGAATGAGGCACTGATGTAGAGTCTTGATCATAATTGTGTACTGGAGGCCTAAAACCTCTAAACTGGAGAGGCTATGTGGATAGTGGGAATCAAGATGTGATGGAGGTGGACAGACAATGGGGAGTCAACAACACTGAGGGAGAGACACAGGAAAGGGCGGGGGGGGGGGGGGTTCAATGAAAAATGATCCTTAGCCAATTTCAGGCTTAAATTCTTCACGTATACTTAATTATTTCCCAAATGTTTCTATAAACTAGATTCACATAAATATCCTATTAATAAAAGGCTAATATGCAAATAGACCAAACGGTGGAACGACCGGTCACTATGACATGCACTGACCACCAGGGGGCAGACGTTCAATGCAGGAGCTGCTCCCTGGTGATCAGTGCACTCTCACAGGGGGATCGCCACTCAGCCAGAAGCCGGGCTCACAGCTGGTGAGTGCAGCAGTGGTGGCGGGAGCCTCTTCCGCCTCCATGGCAGCGCTAAGGATGTCCAACTGACGGCTTAGGCAGGGAGCAGGCCTAAGCTGTCAGTCAGACATCCTCTGAGGGCTCCTGGACTGTGAGAGGGCACAGGCTGGGCTGAGGGACCCTCCCCAAGTGCACGAATTTCATGCACTGGGCCTCTAATATTTACATAAGCAAACTCAAAATCAAGAAAGTATCAACTAGAATTCTAATTTGAATAATTTACCAAGCTAAATTCAGCTATCAATATAACTAGACTAGAATGTTGGCCATTCTGTTCTGAAAATGAATTGAAAATTTATAGCAGTTTCTTGGTGAGCACAGTACTAGAACAAAGAGAGTTAGTTTTAGGACATAAATGTTTTTTTGGCAATGGAATAAGATAACCCAAGTTTCCTTCTCTACAAAGAGGGACACACAGGAACTGCAAAACTCAAGGTCATGAGCCAGGGCCCCTCTCTTCTGCCAACAGTAGGCTCTCTGGCTCTTTTCCTAGGCTCCACCCCTTCTTCTTCACTCACTCATTCTTCAGATAGGCTAGTACCTTTTATTATGTAAGATTTATTTTGATTTTCCTGCTTATTTACTCTAAATCATTTTGTTTCTAAGGCATCTTTTCAATATCTTACATCTCTTAAATTAAGTTGACATTATAGTTTAATTATCAGAACTCAGGCTGTATGATGCTGTCATACCTATTTCTGTTGCTTACAGAGAAATTTTGATCAACCACTCTAAGAATTTGTGATTCATACCCGGAAAAAAGAAAAATAACCTATCTGTATTTTAGAACTGTCTCTCCTTGCTGCCCCCTTGCTAAAGAGAATTTTACTTCCCATGTTTGCCCCCTGCTCTCTGAGGTGGGTTCTGTTCCTTAGGTTGAAATAGTGCTAAATTCACCTTTGGACACTTGACATCCTGGCTATACTTTTGTTTCTCGATTAATAACTTGAGAACTGGGAGCTAAGAGGTATGAGAAGTGTTTTCTTCTGGTATCAACATGTAACATTTCTGTGGTTCTTCTCTTGGGCTGGGTTTCATGACATCATGGGGACCAGACTTTATAAGAGAAGGTTTTACAGTGACATTTTAATGGGCCCTTTAGGTAATGAGGTGAACTCATTCTCTTAGTTGCTAAATGCTTTTCTAAAAATGTCTGGAGCTGCATTTATACTAACAGATGAGTGTGTGTGTCTGTGAGTCTATGTATCACAGGTGAGGTGGTAGAGGACACAATTTATTGAGAGTTCATGGGAGTTGCATTTCTTTTTTTCTGACCAGTTGCTTGTTCTAGTTATGCTTCAATAAACTTTGGTCTGGAAGTGGAGTGACGGCAGTGATTTTATTGAAGTGAATTGGTTTGTTCTCAGAGAACTCAAAGGATTACACTAAACTAAGCAATGAGAAAGGAATTGTTTTAACAGTTAAAACAAAACAAAACAAAATAAGCAAAAAACTGCCACCTACATGGGGAGATTTCCTGACATTTGCATTTCTTTTCTACTGGAGGATTTGTGAACATTCTGAATTCAGAAAATTAACAAAATGTGTAAGAACACATCGAACCCCTACAGTAACAGATATGCCCACAAAGCCATGATAATAGGACCATTTTAAGATGATGCCAGAGGAATATTGTTTAATTCCATAATGGTTGTAGCATCCTCTGCCCAGAGGAGGAAATGCCAGCACCAAAAATTACTGCCATGGATTACAATGTGGACGTAGATTATTAAAACCATCAAGTGACAAGAAAGCTACATCAATGGGTGGTATTAGAAGTAAACCTTGACAGCAATACACAACATACACTCATCCAGAAGAACACACACAACTTTTTTCCTGTTTTCATAACATAGAAGTAGGAGAAGTCAATGGCAAATCCAAGAGCTGCTAAGGCAGCCTATGTTTAATAAAGGGCCTCCTTGTTTCTTCACGTGGCTCTCCATATGGGAAATGTCACACAAGTGGGGCTTCCTCACCGTGTCTAGCCCTTTAATTCCCCTGTTTATGCAACATGACCAGCAGTCCTCTTCTTGTATGGGGCACCTGTGAGCCTGGAGGCTTACCTGATGTTTCCAGAGCCCTAATCACCCAGGATGCATGACAGCATCACCGATGATGGGTATTCTTACTTCCAGGTGTGCACCTTCGATGGCCCTGAGACTCAGGGTGCTTTGTGGAGTTGTATGCTGACACGTACATAGCCCTTTCCCGATGCCAAGCAAGTACAAAGTGGTTTGGGAGACCACGACGAGATAGATGGGCAGTGACCAATGTGTTCATCTTCCCAACAGAACTCAGAAGGAGACAGCGCATGCTTAGCTTTTTATTCTCTGTATGTAGCTCTCAGACTGCTTTTCTGGGAGAATCAGCAAGTTGCCTTTATGTAAATATTTGAAAGGCTTACTATTGTTGCTTAAAATTTTTTGGTTAGATATGAGCACAGTTCCTGATGATATTCACCTCGTATCTCATTAGTTCATTAAAGGGTGGGGGAATTACATTCCACAGAGATCTGCCTATTAAGGGAAGTAATTCTATTAAAATCCTAATTATTATTTTAGGGCATATAAATTAATATGCGTATTTGTGAAGTGTTCCCTCTCTCTGCTTAGGATGCTGCATCGACAATTAAAATATAATAAAGATGATTAATAATGAATAAACATAAAATTAAAATATCATAAAATATGTAATTAAAAAACACTAAAAAAATCCTAGCTGAGCAAAATCATTAGAAAAGGCTAATCATGACTGGAGGAGAAGTGCTTCTGGAAGATGATGTTGTTAAGCATTACTTAACCATGGAGAGCTTTTAAAAATCTCCTAATTCATGACTTATCAGTGATGATAATGTGAATCTTTTAGACCCTTGATGCCTGAAATGAGCAAACCAAAGGGACCCGGATCATACCTTGGTACATAATTTGACCTTCCATTTACTTGTGTCCTACAAAGGCCTCATTTTGAACCTGGAGAAAAGTGGCTAGATGTGTTGTCAAGCATGTGCCACTGTTAATAATAAATTTCAATACCATTTCATTACATTAGTACTGTTCATGTGAGTATTGGCATGCATGCATTATTCAAATCAGCTCTCTGAATAAATGGACTGGGTAACCTCTGAAGTTATTTTGTGCTTCCAATTCTACCCTGTTCTGCGGTGTAACAGAAAAGCCTTGAGCAGATTTAAGATTCCTGGGTCTGATGGTTTTGCTTTGCAAGGCCTCAGTTTTTTTATCTGTAGAATGGGAAGTATGATACCTTTCTCATTGAACTGAAGGGGGGGGAACAAATGAAAAAAATGTATGTAAGGTATAAAAAGTATACATTTCTAGAAATGATACAAATACTTTTGCTTTAGCGAATGAGACACTCAGATCCAGGTCTGATGTTTTGGCCCCAGAGCTCTGGATGATGGTTTGGAAAAGCAAGTTGATTTCACTTCCTTTCCTGATATCCAACTTTCTGTTCCTTTTTTTTTTTTAAATATATTTTATTGATTTTTTTACAGAGAGGAAGGGAGAGGGATAGAGAGTTAGAAACATCGATCAGCTGCCTCCTGCACACCTCCCACTGGGGATGTGCCCGCAACCAAGGTACATGCCCTTGACCGGAATCGAACCTGGGACCTTTCAGTCCACAGGCCGATGCTCTATCCACTGAGCCACACCAGTTAGGGCTGTTCCTTTTTTAAAAAAATCTCACAATATATGTTGCCTTTGCTTCATCCTTTCTGAAAAGACATGGGATGGAAGTAAATAAAAAGTTAAAATGCTGTTTTCATTGTTTTAGAAAAGGGATTTGATATATAGAATATCTTAATGGGGGTAATAAACCCATCGGGGTAGGAAATTTTATATCTTTCTATTAGAAATTGGTTCCTTTAAAGATGCTTTGATTTTCAAGACACTGCTAGTAAAATGTCCTGTGAAGGAAAAGCATTGAAATTCTTGCCTATATTTTTTATGTGCCAGAGAGGAAATTTTGCTTTCTAAACTAGGAGGTAGCTGAGAGAGTAAGGCTGCGAGGATGTGAAAATAACTACCTGATCTGCGTTGTGCCTGATGTTATGTTAAGTGTTCTGCAAACTTGTCCCCAGTCGTCATTACAATACTGAGATCCTAGCATTGCTAGTCCTCTTGTGCACATAGGGAAGTGGAGGCACAGGAGGGTAAACTTACTCAGTTTATGTAGTTGTAAGATTCTATAACCCGTAAGAAGCTGGGATCCAGAGTAGCATCTTAGGGAAAGGAAGGCTTTCCACCAAGAAGGAAGACAGACAGGCATTGACCACACCTCCACCCCAGGCTTGCTTGGGAGGAACACTGGTCTCATCTGAGATAGATGGGCAGACTCTATGGACTGGGAGACACATGTGTTTACTGGATAGTATTCCATCGGGTATTAGGTGGTATTGGTACTCATCCCTCATGGTGACATTTGTTGCTTCATTCAAGAAACTGGATAAAATAGTTTATTATTTCTCCTCCTTTAACTCTTAACATATATAGTAAGAACACAGAATTTGTACTTAAGTTTTCTCATCTATAAAACATAAATAACAGTGGTACTTATCTACTCAAGAGGATTAAATTTGCCAATCCATGTAAATGCTTAACCTAATATCTGAAAAAAATTAAAGATTCAACAAATATTAGCTGATACTACTCTGATTTTCGTAACTACTGGGGACAGTTAGAGTGCACAGAACTTAGGGTTTCTGTGATTGAACACACTATAGGTCATGAATCCACCCATTGCGCCTTATGGTATATCATGGACTGTGAGTCACTCCAAAATTCATACGTTGATATCCAAATCCGCAATGTGAGGGCATTTGGAGGCGAGGGCTTTGGGTGGTGATTAGATCATGAGGGAGGCGTCCTTATGAATGGGATGAGTGCCCTTATAAGAAGAGATGACAGCTTGCTTGCTCACTCTCTGTTCCCCATCATGTGAGGATACAAAGGGAAGACAGCCTTCTACAAGGCAGGCAGTTGTCATTTTCTAGCCTGGATCTGCCAGCACCTTGATCTTGGACGTCCAACCTCCAGAACTGTGAGAAATGAATTTCTGTTCTTTATAAACCACTCAGTTTATGGTATTCTGTTACAGCAGCTCAAACAGATGAAGTTGTGTGAGAAAACATAATCCTGGTTATAAAGTTCTACGGGTTAAACAGTGCCCTTGCAATTGATATTAGGTGAGATGCAAGAATCTCCCCCCCTTCCTATTCTCCTCTTCCTCCCCAGAGTGGCATCCTGGTTAGTGGAAAGGATCTTTGCATGTCTGGTTCCTTTCCTGGGTTTCTGCTGGCTATACTTTCCACGTCATCACTGGTTGGTCTCTACGGTGGGTGTGGTTCAAGGCTGATGGCAGCAAGAGCCGGAATTGGCAGTGCCCGAACGTGTTCGCCATCTGTATCTGGCTGGTTTAATGTTGGCACTCGAAGCTGGAGTGGTCTTGGTACACACATGCCCCCTATCCCCAGTCCCTCCATCCCCACCCCTGATACATTAGCATCAGCTCACCTTCTGCTTCCTGGTGAAGAGGAGCTGTCACATCCCCCTCTGGGCTCTGCCAGCCCTCAGTGGACTGCGGCCCAGATCTGAGTGCCAGCATGATGACTTTGTGTCTCTCCATGCAGGGCCCAGAAACATACCCCGAATGCCCTTCAATGCCTCCATGGCACAGGCAATGAGATGGGGTCCCTAGGTAGGGAGTGAGGTAAGGCTTCATCTGGTTCCCTCACTCCCCACCTAGGGGGGTTAATTTTTAAGCCTCCCATTTTCAGACATCTATACAAGAGAAGTGATTGCCAGATTCCTTGTTTTAAAATCACGCTACACCTCAGGGGAGAGACTCCAGCTGCCCCCACACCTCCGGGGATTACCTGGCAGTGCAGCTATCATTCTCATCCTCAGCCTCTTCCTCTGCCATCTCCACTCTGCTGTTGCCCAGACTCACCCCTGCCTTTTTCCCCAGGAGGAGTTGCAGAAATGAGGTACAGCGATTGTCTCTACATTCTGTGTCACAATCACTCTATCTGTTCCACCTTGTCTGCCTGAAGGGGTGTGTCTGGCACCTGAGAAAGGTGCTTCCTTCACTGTCAAGACTGAAGAATGGATTCCTTTTCTCATTTATCTTAGCTTGCTGCCACTTATTGGATGCTTGCCACCTGCCAAGCATTGAGCTCTGTGCCTCTTGGGCAGCATGACGTGAAATCCTAAGAGCTCCTCATAATGAATAAAAGCAGGGTACTCTCCTGCTTTTACGGAGGATGAGGTTGAGGAAAGTTTAGTGACACAACAAGACTAGTTAGTAGGGGGCCGGGGACTCTCATCCTGAGGAGCTTGGTTCCAGCAGCTCAATTAATAATTGAGAAGCTGAATATTTCATGTGGGAAACACTACATTGTATGCTCAAACCACAATGAATTGATTATGTACTGTGCCTTTTTATGTTGTTCTTTCTTCCTGGATTCTCTTATCTCTATTTGGAAAGCTCCAACTCATTCTTCAGTGCTCCTTTTAAAATGTTACCTCCTTCATCACTTCATTCCCCATGTCCTCTTTGGAGAAGGAATTGTTCACTCATGTGGTGCCTCCATGAGGCATTGTGTGTGCACCTTTTTAATAACACGTGCTGGGGTTGGCTGATTTCTCCGATTCTGACAGTCTTTTCCTCCAGGTTAGAATAGTTCTGAAATGTATCTGTAATTTACAATGAATATGTGCATTTAATTTTGCATTTCTTTTCCCCCCTCCCCTCTCTTAATTTCATGTACATGTTTTCCAAAAATGACTCAGAATCAGGAAATATGGTCAGTGCTCACCTTTTAATCTGCCCTGGTATGTTGTGCACTCTGGAGTGCGGGCAGAGGTAGAATTTTTCCTCCCATCTCTTTAGACCTAAGTACTTGGAAATTTGTCTTTCACATTATAAGCGACTTAATAAACAAATGAATACATGATGTACCATAAAGGAATGTGATTGTGTTAAACAAAATGCATTTAACTTATAGCTTCATAAGGAATTGGGCATTTGCTTAGAGGTTTTCTTTTGAAACTCTGGGACTTGGAATTGTTATTTCAGGAAATCAGACACATTTTCACTAGCTGTTTGACTCCCCACATGAGACTGTCACTTCCTAGCTATATAATTGTACATCAGTCAGTTGAACCTTGGTTTTCTTGTCTGGAAAGATGGGATAATAGTACTTATCTGCATCAGAGATTTGGAAGGGTTTATAAGCTCTTAGGTACTATGCTCATTTCTCTTAGGCTTATACTATAATCTTCATATGTCACAGAGCTGACTTGAGTGGCTAATTAATCGTTGATGCTCTTACCCTAGAGTATTGATAGTTGCACACATAGCAGTTTCCCTTCCCCCCTCTAGTATAACTAGATTTTAGGAGTTCACATCTTCCCATGTAGCCATATGCCCTAGCATACACTGATCACACTCCCATAAGGGTAGCAAGGGCATTTCCATTTGTCTTGTGAGTAACGTGTTAGGAAAAGACATCAAATCCAATCAATGAGATTTGAGGGCAAAAGATTCTCAGAGTTCCTTGAAAATATTTTTACTGCTGGTTAGGAGAGCTGCAGGCTTTGACTGTAAGAATTATGTTTGCTCAGGTTCAGGGAGGGAACTATAGTCCAGGGATTACAAGCCTCATTAATAGTAATAAAGAGCATACATTCTTAAAAAATAAATGAACAACACATACATAAATAAAATATATAGACAGTGCCATTGGGAGTGAGCATGACTTTTTTTTTCTGTGGGCATTATTATCTGGATGTGACACTTGTTTTGTTATTGCACTGCTATTCAGAGGTCATATTGATACTGAGGATTTTTCAGAGACAAGGGTTGAATGGAACATGACCCATGATGACATTTTGAGTCTCCGTGTCACCCAACCCAGAGCCTACCTACCCTGGACTACCAGTTATGTCAGAAAATATATGGTTGTATCATTTAAGCCAGCTAGAGTTAATATTTCTGTTGCCTGCAGCCATCAGCATCCATCTTCACTCTTATATACCCTAAATGCTAATGTCCCCCCGCCCAATAAACAATTTCCCTCTTGCATCTTTTTGCTATGCCATTCTTCTGCAGTGTTAATATTATCCAGGAGGGTCGATCTTCTTTTCGCAGTGTCAATGACTTTTATGCAAACCTCTTCCCTACTCAGCTTAGCATGGCTCTATTTCCAAGGCAGTTCCAGGAACCCTAATGGTCCCTTAATTCAATAGGCGTCCTGGCATTGAGGAGGACATGTGCCGTTTATTGCTCTACAGGCTTACATTTTGGCTGCATGTTTTCTTGGTGAATCTCATTATTATTAATTTACAAATATATGTAGAACAGCTACAGGGGTAAATACTAGTTCAGGTTCTGCAGATACAAAAGTGACCATATGGCTTCAAGCAGAAAGATCTTACTTGGGGATTAGCAAGAATTTTTCTGGCCAATCATGGCAGAGGATAGGATCTGAGGAAGTTTAAGAGAAGGAAAAGTGTATCATTTGCCCTTGACTGATGCTGCCTCAGGAGGAACCAAGATTTTTCTAATTATCCTCAAAATTAGAAAGGATGGTTTAAGTGAGCAGAGGGTTATCTAGTTGAATGTTAAAGTCATTTTCTGTTTCCTAAATTTCCTGGAGAAAAGAACACCTCTCCAATATTAATGCTACCAAACAATGCAGGAACTGGAAGCCAGCAGGAGGCAAGTATTGACGCTGTTTGTAATGGAAGAATACCAGGTGAGGACTTAGGGACTGGGATAGAGCCAGCTAAGGCTTTGAGGTAAGCCATTGGTTCTCTCTGGGTATTCCATCTTGGAGACTGTGGGGTTGCATAGTGCCTAAGCTCTGACCTTAAGCCATATGAAATGTTATCATTATGATTAATAAAGCTCAGAATCAATTATGAAACAATTAATAAATACCTCCAAACTATAGGCAAATATAATAAAAGCATTTAATTGATAGAGACATTGGTTTTACTCACAAAGATGAGAAACACCAGACTTTTATAAATTGGGACAAGTTATTTGGGGCGCCAATGTCCAGATTTTTAGCAATGGTGACCAAAACTCACACAGATTCTCAAATAATCATTTACCTCCTCTTTTGGGCAGTTCACAAATCAGTACTGGTTGACTAGGTTTCAGGGAGTTTCAGGCTACAACCAGTAAGTCCTTCAGTTATGGGCCCATGGATCCCATGACTCTGTGTTCAGTTCTTTGTGCACTTTGCTGTTTTGAGTCTCTTGGGTGTGGCTGTTAAGAGATGACACGAGTGCCATCTTCCCAGGTTCTGCCCATCAAACCATTCACACATATCCACGGATAGCGAGTCCACATACTATATTGTCCAAACTGAGGACACCCTGGAGAGTGAATGAGGATCCTTGATAAGTGTGTTGGGGAATAGGAGTAACCTTGA
Organism: Plecotus auritus; assembly: GCF_963455305.1. Classification (NCBI taxonomy): domain Eukaryota; kingdom Metazoa; phylum Chordata; class Mammalia; order Chiroptera; family Vespertilionidae; genus Plecotus; species Plecotus auritus. The sequence continues at coordinate 231,739,487 of NC_137770.1, read as the reverse complement.
ACTGGCTTGAAAACACCTCGTCTTATGCATACCCTACTCATTGAGCACCAACTGTTTAGAAGTCTGGAGATTATATATAAAGTAAAGACATACACAACTACGTAGGTCACCACTTCCAGCAAGTTACCATAGTCCCTGCTAGCCAGGGCAGAGGTTTGCAAATGCCTCTGCACTCCACCTTCCACACTCTGTGTGGTCTTGGTAAACCTCATTGAATGTCTGATTCCCTTGCTTTGTTTGAAATAACAAATGTTGAATGGCTAATTGCCTCATAGGAAATCCTTTCAATTTGTCACTTTGCAAAAAAATTAAATAAATAAATGAAACATCCCTGCTTTATCCCTTTCCGATATAATTAATTCTACTTTTTTTTTCTTTTGCATTTTCATTTTCTCGATGTTTAATTCCATCATTTAAAAGACACCAACATTAGAGAGCCCTTTTTAAAATTAGTGGAATAATTGTACTGCTCATGCCAATCTGTGAAAAGGCTGCTGGGAAAAAAAAATAGCATGACCCGATCTCAGACATTAAATGGTTTAGAAGCAAGACCTTCAAAATCTGATTGAAGGGATCACATTGAGAATTGTTTTTATCTTGGCTTATATGCTTTCTGATGTGTTCTATCTCCCCAGCACAGCACTTTACTCTAGGAGAATGTTAATCATGGGTTTCTAGTTAATTAGTTAATACTATGGAAAGCTGCATTTTTATATTTCCAACTCATTGTTTCTGGCACTCAAGGGCATGGTAAATATACTTCAATTTTACAGCAAATCATCTGACTACTGAGATAACCTGAAAGGTGCTTAAGTAATTGCCTTTATGCATACCAACCTTGTCACTGCCATGGAGGAAGAAGAAACTTTAGGGCATTTCAAGGAGCCTAAGTTAGAGGAAAGGGTTCTGACTGCCTTGGCTTATAAAGCATAATTTGCAGAGTTGGCTGGCTTGATCCAAAAATCTTAAGGGTTTTTTATATCTATATGCTCTCTTCTTTCTAAGGGGGGCTACCACTCCCTGGTGGTAAGGTATTCATAGAGACATTACATCTAGTAATTATAATAAAAATAGCACTCTCCATTTGCATAGCAGATTATCATTTACAAAGTAGTTTTGCATATTCATTATCTCATATGACCCTCTCCACAACCATTGGAAAAAAAAGATTTTTGGCAGGGAATATTATGAGTTCATAACACTCCATTTTTTTTTTTCCTCCTGGGAAAACACAAGATATTTCTTGGGCTTCCTTGAAATCAGGTATGCCATGGACTAGGCAGAAGTGATACATGCTATTTTTAAGCCTTTGCCCATTAAAAATTCCTGCTTATTTTTTCTACTCTAATTTTCCCTCATTAGCCAGTTGGTTGCAAAGAATCCAGAAAATGACTTCAATAATCTAGGACAGGGGTCAGAAATCTATGGCCAGTGTGTCAAACCTGGCCTGCCATCTGTTTTTATATACACAGTTTTATTGAAAGTCAACAACATGAATTTGTTTACATATTGCCAATGATTGCTTTTGTGCTACAATATCAGAATTGAGTAGTTGTAATATAAGGCCTGTAAAACCCAATGTATTTTCTTCCTGGCCCTTTCCAGATAGTAACTTGAGTCCTTGAATCATTGTGTGGAAGGCTGCAGGTTTTACCAAACAGTTATGTCAACAAGAAATAACCTTGTGTTGTGTTAAGCCACTGAGGTTTTTATGTGTTTATTTCAGTATTTATTACATAATTGTTTTATATTCAATTTTTTGTTAATAAAGCTCCAAGAAGTTATTTATTTAGTCTTAAAGAATCATAAACTAGTAGTGGCAGACAATCTAGATACAGCCTTGGGCAAACTACGGCCAGCGGGCTGGATCCGGCTGTTATATCCGGTTCTCTTGCTCTCCCCTCCGCTCCTTTACTTTGAATTTATATTAGTTCACACAAACACTCCATCCATGCTTTTGTTCCGGCCCTCTGGTCCAGTTTAAGAACCCATTGTGGCCCTCGAGTCAAAAAGTTTGCCCACCCCTGATAGAAGTTGAACCAACCTAGGTAATTTAATTCCAATGTCAATACTCTTCAATATATCTTAGATGTCACCAGTGAACACGTTATATCAAAAATATATAACATGATACTATAAACTAAACTAAATACCTAAATGCCTAAAATGTAATAAGCCTTCCATGGTCAGGAATAATTAATGTGGCTCTCTGACTATCCAGTATGGTAGAAAAAAAAAAAAAAAAACTACACTGGAACAAGGAATGTTGCAATACTCTTATTTTATAGGCTGGTAAATCTGGGACTTGGCAAAGTCAGTCAATTTCCAAAAATAGTAATACATGTTATGATAAACAAATGATATAAGATATTGTGAAGAATTAAAATGGAATCTTCAAATTATCTTCAGCGTCTTTCTTTCAGGCATCTCAACAGAAAACAGATAAAAAAGAAATCAACGAAGAGAACATCCTTGTGGGCCTTCAACTGCTGAGTGCCTGGATTTTACCAGTTTTAAAGAGGGAACTCTGGGATTTTGGGTTTAGTGAGCATCTTGGTGGTTTGTAGACATGTTGAGCTATTGATAAGTGGTGGGTACCTTCTGTTGGAGAGATTCCTGCTAAAAATCTAATCTCAATTGTTATTTGACTCTGTCCATTAGAGGCCTATAACCCTCCTCTTATTTGGAGTAACTCAGAATTGAAACTGTGTGGAAATTTGGGTGTGAGGAATAATTGAGGTGAGGGTACATTGGAGATAGGGAGACATGGATTGTCAAGATGCCTTGTAAAGCTAGCAATAAAAGAGACCAAATCATGCAATAACGACCAGGGCCCTGGAAGAGAGAGGGAAGGCGAATTCCACACAAAATAGTTTACGTTATTCATCTTTCATATTGTACACCATATGAGCATAAGCTGAATAAGTCCTAGGGTTTCATGTAGCCCAGTCTCACTGCAGGATCATAGTTAAATGACTCTAATCCAGCATTCTGAACTAATAAAAATAATTATAATTTTAGTTGATATTTTGAATAATGTCAAAGGAGCTCCACTTGATTATCCATGACAGTTCTTAAATTCTTTTCCCAAACTCTTCTCATTCTCCTACTTGCTCACCATAGCATCTGCCCATGCACTAATTTTTGTTTTCTTTCCTGTCCTTTGGTTTTCCATGAAATGCTTCTCCACAGTCATTTCTTTGGGCCCTATGTTTCTGTCCCTATCCCCTTTTGCTTTGACAATTCTGGAAAATGTCTCCTTAGTGGGTAGGTAAGGGGTAGGTTGAGCAAAGGAAAGAGAATATATATTCTCTTACATGAAATACGTTATGTTTGCCTCTGTTATGTAAGAAAGGCAAAAATGGAGAGAAATATTGTGAGACACACCATAATTAAATTATAAAATCTTTGTTGCAAACCAGCTAGAAGTCATTAGCTTTATTGGATTGAGGACCAATAAGCCTTGATGATCTTTACGTTCAGGTACATGGCCTTGGCAAGGTCCATTGAAGGTCACATCAGGGTTGCTTGAGAGCAGTTGTTAAACACCCAGTCCTTTTTATTTTTGTAAAATAATAAGGTGCTGTGACTCATGATTAGACACATTCTAAAATATCTACCCACCCATCACCTATTCCCGACCGTCTGTATTCACTCTGGCATGGAGATTTATTCTAGCCAAACGAACCAACGGAGAAAGAACATTGATTCAAGCCGGCCATGAGCAAAGTGGTGCTGAGCCCATGGTGGTGTTAGAGCTGCCTTGCCAGTGCCTTCTGTTACAAAATACTTGTGAGATGCACAGATCAGTACACCCCGAAGGTGATGTTTGGGAACCTTGGCCTTGACAGGCACATAAGTATACATGAGGAAGTTGCATCTTTTGGAGCTAACCCAGATTAATTAATTGATGTCTGCAGTAGTTATGAGACCATGAAAAAAAAACACACAAAACACACAAGGTAAATGAAAAGGTACATAACAAAAGCTATTTCTTCCTTTTACCAGCCTTAAAGGGAAATTTGGGAAGATAAGTGTGTTGTATCACCTGCAAGAGCTCCTTTTGTAGACCAAAAATGGTTGAATTTCAGGAATTTCATGTGTTTCGTCCTAATGTGCATTTTCTTCTTGGTTGAAATAGTTTGTAAGACATTTAGTAGTCATATTTAAATGCTAGTTGAAATTCCACTTTAGTAGGGGAAGCACATGGCTGGAGGCTGGAGCGTAATCTGTTTATGCATTTCTTATTGTGTTACCTTGGAGAAGACGTCCTACCTTTCGTTGACTCAGTGTTCTTATTTGTATGATGGGTATTAAATATTTATAGGAATCAGAGGCTTCGGGGAAAGGATTAAACACAGTAACCTGTGGGAAATGTGCCTGGCATCAGGTAATCACAGAAGTAAACCTTCCCAGAAATGTGTTTACTTAGGTCCACACAGACTACTGCAGTTGGGTCACGTGCCGTTCAGTAGGAAAAGGTGGGCATTTCACATTGTGAAGCAACAACCACCAGAGGTAACTGAGCTCAGCTCAATAAAATGAATACTTAGGAGTGTCTTCTATCTGCTAGGGATTGTGCTGGGGCTTAGGAATGGAGCAAGGTCCTTGCAAAGTGTCAGTCACTCTCTTTAGCTTCAGAGGGCCCCTGCTGGAATTCTTGCATGTACATGATGAATATGAAGACACTGGGTATGCAGGCAGCACATTTAAGAAATATTCACAAATGCTGCTAGATTTGGTTTTAGGAGGAGGCATTGATTTAAATGTGGGATGTTCTCTCAAGGTTATGTTTGTGAAGAATTAGGCTACAAAGCATGGGTGCAATGTCATACATTTTACTCGTTTATGCATTCCCCAGATGCAGCACCATGTGTGACCTTGCTCAGCTCTCCAAACTGTAAAATAAAAAATTACCCAAACACTATCGGGTATGTATAAGACATTACTTTGCAAGTCACGGTTGATTTCTCAGTGCTTGTTTTTCTCTTTCAGCTGAGCTGACAATTTTTTTTCTTAGCCTAAAATCCCCTAGATGGCACTAGAGAATACTATATTTAAATGGTTTATATAATACCCATAAGTAGATGAGGGAAAGTAATTTTTATTTTTCTGCAAATAAATGTCAATAAGAAGTCGAGCAGGATGCAGTGGAATGTGCAAGGTTCATGCATTCTGTATTTAAAAGATGCAGTAGATGCTCCTTGAAGATGAAAATTGCTAATTTGCATTGTGGATGTCTCAGAATTGGTCTTTGGTATTTTAATTAGAATAAAATTCATTTGGTGCAGATGAAAAGACTTGTAAAAGCAGCAGAGATCCCAAGGCTGATTGCTGGTCCAAACAACATTTATATCAAAGCCATATAACACAGTATCTGCACCTCATAGGGTAGGAAGGAGTGGGTTTAAAAGGGGGCCCTGAACTTGAATGACCCAGGAAATGGGCAGGTGAAATGCATGAGGAGGCCTGGATGTCACACAGTGGGATGTAGCAGCATATGTGGCAGAACTACCCAGCTACTAGGCACAGGTGCCAAGAAAAATCAGCATACCTGCAGGTCCAGTGTGGCCCACAGGCTGTGAACCAACAACTTTTGTAAATCTAATCCTGCTAGTTTTTCAATTAGAAATCTAAGGCTGAGATACTGTGTCTTACCCAAGGTCACACCGTTATTTAGTGATAACCTAGGGGCTCAGATTCCATTTCCCTGACTCCATTCTGAAAAGTTGTCTCCAGGACCTCACTCCTCTCCCATTATTCTTTTCTGTCCTCCTTTCAGAAGCCCAGTGTCCTTGTTTCATGGGACAGTTTGGGTGCTCTAATCTATAAGTGGCTTATGTGTTCCCAGCTCAATAGGTTTAAACAATAAGGCAATTCTATCCCTTCCTAATAGGAATCTGAGGTAGCACAGCTCCAGGGTTTGCTAATTTGCAGCTCAATGATGTCATCACAGGCCAGGATTTTCCCCCTTTGCACACTACCATCATTTCATTCTCTATTTTTGCCCCCATGTGTGAAAAACAGCTGCCGCAGCTCCAGACATTCCATCCTATATAATAAAAGCCTAATATGCTAAGTGTCTGGTCGTCCAGTCAGTCATTCAACCAATCAAAGCATAATCCTATATAATAAAAGCTTAATATGCAAATTGACCGAATGGCCAAACAGCAGAGCGAGGATCCAGACGACCATCTGGGACCATGCTACGACACCCACTGGTGCCAGGCCAGCCAAGGTGGATGTGATGCGATTGGTCGAGGGCCTGGCCATTGCCCCATGATCACCCTGTAGAGGGAGACTCAGGCCACCAGCCAGTGGGGTGATCAATCGGGGGGCTCCACAATCGCCCCAAAGAGGGAGGCTCAGGCCACCAACTGGCAGGCTGTGGTGCATTGGTGGGGTCTCCCTCTGTAAGGGAAGCCTGGGTCCTGGGTGCTGGCAGCCAGAGGGAAGCTGGAGGGAAGCCCAGATCCTGGGTGCCGGAAGCCAGATGGAAGCCCAGGTCCCAGGTGTTGGTGGCCGGAGGGAAGTCTGGGTCCTGGGTGTTGGAGGGAAGCCCGTGCTGGCAGCTGGGGGAAGGAAGGCCTACTCTTGCATGAATTTCGTGCATAGGGCCTCTGGTATGCTAATGATATGCTTAGGCTGCTCAACCACTCGCTATGATGTGCACTGACCACCAGGGGGCAGATGCTCCAACCAGTAGTTTAGCTTGCTGCTGGAGTCCGGCTGATCAGGACTGAGCGAGATGGGCCGGACACACCCTGGAGCCCTCTCATGGACCTTCCCTGGCTGGCCAACCTCCCATGTCCCTCTCTGGCCCTGATCATTCACCAGTGGGATCCCTCAGCCTGGCCTGCACCTTCTCGCAATCCGGGCTGAAGAACCCCCCACCCCCTGAGTGCATGAATTTGTGCATTGGGCCTCTAGTCTACATATATAAAAGGCTAATATGCTAAGTGTCCATCTGATGGTTTGCTATGGTGTGCACTGACCACCAGGGAGCAGATGCACAACGTAGGAGCTGCCACGATATACACTGGCCATTTACAAAGAAATGGCCTCGTGGACCTGGTGCCCACAAACCGACACTTGGCTTCTCCCAAGTGGGACACAGGCTCCACCACCACCCCGGAGCGACAGCCCACCCCATTTTATGCCTTGGGGTCTCGACACTGCTGAGACCCCAAGGCATAAAATGAGTTCCATAGCCCAGCCCAGCCCGGAAAAGGTGGCTGTGGGCACCGGCTGACGATGTCATGTAGCAACACCTGCCTTCCTCTCCCTAGCGACTAGCCTCCTTGGAGTTTCTTCAGCCCAGGAACATGACTTGCTTTATAGCCAGGTAGAAACATTTTATACTATAACCAAATATCTGTGAAGCATTTTCCCATGCCTCATCTCATTTGATCCTCACAGAAGTCCTGGAGTAGGTAGATAGGAGACTCGGTAGAATCCTATTTTCTTTTCATTAGCCAGAAAATGGAGATTTAGAAAGTTTAGAAACTTAACCTGACTGAAAAGAAGTAAGAAATGGTGGACCTTGAAAATGACTTGAGGTTTTTTCACTGCACAGAATATAGTCAAACACTGCTGCAGTTAAATATTTTACCCTTTGTTCTCCCTGAATATCTACAATAATAATCTGCTTCATGTTGATATTTACTGCTGTGTTGCTGACAATTATCTGAAAGAGAAGTTGGGGTGCTTCACTGGGCTGGAAAAAGTTTAGCCAAATCAGAAAGCAGGTCTAATTAAGCAAGTTTATATATACTAGAGGCCTGGTGCAAGGATTCGTGCACATTGAAAGAAAATTAATTAGAAGGTGGCTAGTGGGGCAGGACTGGGTGAGACTGGCCAGAAATGCCCTGGAGCCAACCTCCCACAGTCCCTCCCCAGCTGGCTGCACCTGGGGCGGCACCGGGGATCGAAGGGTGTCTGTGGAATGAGTGGGGTCCCTCCGGCAGGTGGGATCCCTCAGCCTGCCCTGTGGGTATTGGGCCAAAAATGGCAGTCCCTCGAGGGGTCCTGGAGTGCGAGAGGGCACTCTGTAAAGTTGCTGTTGCTTGACAGCTCCTACATTGAGCATCTGCACTTTGGTGGTCATTGCACATCATAGCTATTGGCTGACCGGTCGCTTATGTTTTTATATCTATAATAATAAGAGTATAATATGCTAATTAAACCAGATGTCCTTCCAGATGACCTTCTGGACGAAGCTGGGACTGCGAGGGAAGCCTGGGTCACAGGTACCAGAGGGAAGCCGATGCTGGCAGCTGGGGGAAGGAAGGCCTACTCTTGCATAAATTTCGTGCATCGGACCTCTAGTCCTATATAATAAAAGGCCAGGGACCATAAGCATAATGACTGGAATGACCACTTGACCAGTCGCCATGAGGTGCATTGACCTCCTCTCGGTCTCTCCTCTCCCCCACCTCCCCCACCCCCTTCCCTGCAGGCAAACAGGGAACCAATGGGAAGCGGGTGGGTGGCGGCAGGGTGGGATTGGGGACTGGCAAGTGGGCGGAATGGCTGACCTCTTGGTCCCTCCTTCCCCCCAGCCCACAGGCTCTGATGGATCAGCAATGGTGAATGGGGAAACCAGGGTGGGTGGTAGGAGGACCGGGCTGGCTGTCAGGCCATTGGGATCCCCAGCTCATCCCTGGTTGCTTGGGGGCTCAGGCCAGTGGGAAAATGGGTGCCGGTGACTTCACCTCCATGCACGTGCACCAGGCCAGCCACTGATGGAATGCACTGCCCACTCGGGGCAGCTCACATGGGTGCCACCGCCACTGCTGCTGCCGCCACTGCTGCTGCCACTGCTGTTGGGGCTTGTGGCGCTAACAGAAACTGCAGGGCACACCCATGACCTACTTGCCCTGGCGGTGGAGGCGACCTAAGGCCAGGGGACTGGCAAACGGGCAGAAGATGGCCCTGATCGTGGCTAGGCCTAGGGACCCTACCCACACGATTTCGTGCGCTGGGCCTCTAGTATATAGATAAATGGCTAAGTTGATTCACGCATGTGCCATACATATAAAGCTCTCGCTGGCACCAATTGCATGCATGTGTTTTGATTTGTCATTGTCAATCGTGAATTTGGTTGACACTTCTATTATAGAGAAAGGGCAAATAGTGATATTAAAATATTTCTTCTAACTAATTTCCTTTCAATGTGCACAAATCCGTGCACTGGGCCACTAGTACAGATATAAGCACAGTGAGTGGTGAAGAAAACTCTTCTTTCCTCGGGTCTCTTTTACAGTGTGAGGGCACCTTTCTCAGAAGCCCCCAGCAAACTTGACCTCATGTCTCATTGGCCAGAACTGGGTGACCCTGCCCACTAAACCAGTGACTCACAAGGTGACGGGACAATGACCACTACCTTGCAGCTCTCAATTGGGTGAGTGCCCCTCCCCCTTTGGGAGGATATGGAAATGTGCAAGGATATTCTTGGCTTTACAAAGTGATTAAATGCCTGTGTGAGGCATTTAGGACCCAGGACACAGGAGTAAGAAGTGTCTTGTGATATTCAGGCCAGTCTCTGAGGATGAATAATTATCATACCCAAATGACAATATTGTCTTGGTTGAGAAACACTGGAGCCAATCAGGAGTCTCTACTGAGTCACAGGGAATGATCATGGAACCAATTAGGACTCTGGCAACAGGAAGCCAGGGTGGCCTGACCACTGCTCCTGTTAGGGTCCTGTGTTAGCACTTCCAGAATTCAGCACAGGTAACAGAAAGCCAAGTGCTCAAAGAAGGCCGGCCTCCCCTGGCCTTTTGGTAATAGGTAATCCTATCTAATCCTATCTAATAAAAGAGTAATATACAGATTGACCGTCACTCCAAGACACAAGATGGCCACCCCCATGTGGTCAAAGATGGCTGCCCTCATGTGGACACAAGATGGCCGCCACAAGAAGGCCTGCAGGGGAGGGCAGTTGGGAGGGACCAGGCCTGCAAGGGAGGCCATTTGCGGGGGGACCCAGGCCTGCAGGGGAGGGCATTTGTGGGTGATCAGGCCAGCAGGGGAGGGCAGTTGTGGGGAACCCAGGACTGCAGGGAGGGCAGTTGGGGGGACCAGGTCTGCAGGGAGGGCAGTTAGGGGTGACTGGGCCAACAGAGGAGGGCAGTTAGGGGTGATTGGGCCAGCAGGGGAGGGCAATTGGAGGAGACCAGGCCAGCAGGGGAGGGCAGTTGGGGGTGACCAGGCCTGCAGGGGAGAATAGTTAAGGGTGACCAGGCTGGCAGGGGAGGGCAGTTAGGGGCAAACAGGCTGGCAGGGTAGCAGTTAGGCATCAATCAGGCTGGCAGGGAAGTGGTTAGGGGGTGATCAGGCTGGCAGGCAGAAGCAGTTAGGGGCAATCAGACAGAGGCAGGCGAGCGGTTGGGAGCCAGCAGTCCTGGACTGTGAGAGGGATGTCCGATTGCCGGTTTAGGCCCAGTCCTACCGGGATTGGGCCTAAACAGGCAGTCATACATCCCTCAAGGGGTCCCAGTTTGGAGAGGGTGCAGGCTGGGCTGAGGGACACCCCCCCATGCACAAATTTCATGCACCGGGCCTCTAGTAAAATAATAATTATCAGGAGTTTACTTGGATATCATGAAGAAGAAAAGAACTGTTATTCCTCTTCAGAATAAAATAAAAATAAAAGCAAATAAACACGGTTGACTTCTCCCTGAACACCACAGATTTAATCTGCATGGCTCCACTTATGCGTGGATTTTTTCAGTAAAGACATACTAGTACAGTACTCTAAATGTATTTTCTTTTTCTTATAATTTTATTTTCCCTAGTTTACTGTAAGAATGCGGTATATACTACATATAACATAGAGTAACATACAAAATATCTGTTCATTGACTGGTCATGTTAGTGTCAGTAAGGCTTCCTGTCAACAATAGGCTTCTAGTAGTTACATTTTTGGGGACTTATACAAAGATTTTTTGCAGTGTGGGGGTTGGTGCCCCTAATCCTGCATTGTCCCAGAGTCAACTTTACATGCTTTTATTTGCCGTTGGGGTGAGGATAGGAGCCAGCAGACAGCTGGTGGGAATAGATGTGTTTGTGTGTTGGTTTGACTTTTGCAGGGCCGGGGGATTGGGAGGCCTGGAGCTAGAGAAGGCTCTGGACTTCTTTGGCTTCTCGAACTGTCAAGGGAGGGAATGAACGATGGTGAGGCATCAGCATCATCTTATGGAAAGAACTCAGGTTTTGAAGCCTCAGAGTCAGACTTGTTGTGGAGTGTGATGACCTTGGGAAAGTCGCCAAAGGTGTCTGGGCCACAATTACGCCTCTGCAGAAACCTGTTAGCCAGGCTACCCACCTGGCAAGTCATCGCCATGATCATAGGGGGAGCGGAAGGCCAGTCCCCAGCAAGTGCTCAGTGTGTCAGGCACCATCTCTGCCTAACATGACATTGTCATCTCTTTACTCCCCCTTCTCCCCACAGAGGGGTGAAAGCTCTAGCAAGGAAAGCTAGAGGACTCCTGTTAGCTGAATTTAAAACTCAGACTCACCACAAGTAATTTGTTAGCAGTATAAATGTGTCCCATGCGCTCTGAGACAGACTGACACTAACCAAGTATCTGTTGCTTATCTGAACTTCGAATGTAACTGGGTGTCCTGCCTATTTTCCTGGCAACTCTATCCCTGCAGTCCCCATCTTCCTTGGGTTTTCTCCAGCCACAGAATAAAGCCTACATTCAATATCACTCTCTCACCCACGTGCTTTAACCTCAGTGGGACCCTGGCAGACCCATGGACAGCACCAACATGTGCGGGTTCAATGCATCAATCAATCAATGTATTGGATTTTTTAAAAAGCAATACAAAATAAAAGCAAATAAACACGGTTGTATTTAAATACACGGTGTGTATTTAAACCAGAGAAACTTCTTTCCATGAACGGCCGGCTCAGGCTCAGAGGTCCCTGCTGTGGCGGAGACGCGAGAGGCTCTCCAAGGCCATCTTCGTCTTCCGAACTTCGTGGTTCATCTTCTCCCTGAGAGTTTGCTTCACAGTTCGGCTGCTCCGCGTCTGCACCGCTCTGCAGCAAACACCGTGCTGCACTGCTGAAAAGGGAGGCAAAACAGTACCATCTGCATCTACAGCTTGCAAATTACAGCTTGCAATCACCTGCTATTAAATAAAGACACTTGAACAATATTTGGGGTTTTAAATTAGCAATTTACATCACAGGACTCTGAAAATACTAGTCTTTTAATACTGCAATTTTCTCTCCTTTTAACCAGGCATCAACATCTATTGAATTTTTTTTAAAGCAATAGAAAGTAGTGCTTATTTAAACAATAGCCACCCCTGGTATGAGACAGGCAGAGGGAGACCCAATAGTTCCTCACTCCAGGGGCGGCTTTGTGGGAGGACCCTGATGGGGCTGCACCTCTCTCTTTTGCATCAGGGAGGGAATCGAGGCATTGCCTTTGAAAACAAACCTGCTTGGCCACAGCAGGCTGAGTGTCACGTAAGAAAGTGGTCAAGCCCGGAATGAGAGAGGAAGTCTTTGTTCGAAGGAGACGTAGTGAGAAGGCTGAAAGGGAGAGAGCTGGGCGGGAGTACCTCCCTTTGTCACTGACATCGGGGCTGAATTGGAGGGGACTGGCATTTGTAAGAGGCACACTGGATGCAAAGCGAGATGGGGTTTGGAAGCCACACAGAGAGCAAGATGAGGCAGGCAGCGTTGTGCCTTGCGGACACTGCTTCCACAGACAAAGGGTTATTTCCATATCGAATGCAGAGGTTTGCCTTCGAGTTATTATTGGACCCAGGCTCCCCCTTTCTCTTGACATCTGCGTTAGGGAGTGGGACAGAGCCAGGAGCTGGCAGCACTGCAGAGAGATAAGTATGAGCTTTGCAGGGTGAGTCATTGGGTAGGAAATTCCTCCACACAACCAAACAGCTTCCCTCGGTCCCGGCCCTCCTGGCCACTCAGCTACTTTGATGAACAGCTGCTTTTCACAGCTCCCAGGGTCCGGCTGCTTTCAGTACTGGGTTTCCTTTAATCCAAAAAAAAAAAGGCTACTACTCTTTGTTGTCCAGACCTTGCCATTTTTGCTTTTTCATAGCCCAAGACACCTGCCTAAATCTTAGTCTTTCCTTTTCATGGTGTCCTGAATTTTTATACTATGTGCTCAATAAATGTTAGGGATTATTATTCTTTTTCTTAGTAGTAAAGGGTCAGTGTTATGGCACACACAATTCTAGCTTGAAAGAGAAAGTGTTGTTTTTCTTTATTTTATTTTTTTAAATATATTTTATTGATATTTCACAGAGAGGAAGGGAGAGGGATAAAGAGCTAGAAACATCGATCAGCTGCCTCCTGCACACCTCCCACTGAGGATGTGCCCGCAACCAAGGTACATGCCCTTGACCGGAATCCAACCCGGGACCTTTCAGTCCGCAGGCCGACGCTCTATCCACTGAGCCAAACCGGTTTCGGCTCTTCTTTATTTTTATTGTTGACACTATGACAGATGCCCCCATGCTCCACCCCTCCGCCCCTCCACCCAGCCCCCACCACCACCTTCCCTCTGGCCATCACCATTCATGGAGAGTGTTTTTGAGAAAAACGTGCGGTTTGGTTTCCGCTCAGGGCACGAGCGCAGCAGGTGACTGGGCTGGAGGTGTGGGCAGGTAGATCCTTTCCAGTTTCCATTAATTACGCTGCTCAGCTTCACAGCTTCAGTCATGAGTCAAACCAAACACAGCTCCGGTGGAGCCAGCTGGTGGCTGTTAGTGATGTACTTGGAAAAGCAGCAAATCCAGTGAGTCTTGGATGTTTCCCGTGCTTTTAGGCTTATTGGTCACCTCTGCTGCCATTTGTCACTGTATCTTGTTATCTCTGTTAAGATCTAATGTTAGTCTCCCTGTTCAAGGATTAAATTGGTTTCGATCTAATCTCCTAAATTCAGATGATTTGGGGCTCAGTTCAACTACTTCCTGGCCAGAGGGTTTTGTTCAGGCCCTTTAATTAGGTACCATTTGCTGATAGAATCAGGGGATAATAGATTTTTTATTTCGTGTTGATTACATACACATTTTTTTAAAGGCTTTTAGAAACTAAATGTATAACCTATCACCGAAACATAACACTGGAGTCATTCTTATTTGCTTACATAGAACCTACTAGGAATCCCATTCTTGCTTTGAAAGTATACACTCACTCTTGGGTGACATCAAAGCCCTCCAAAGGCTATTGCTAGATGCCTGGATTCATGGCCTATCCCATGTCTTTTAATGAATATTGTAAGTGTAGCACTTAGATATAATTAATTATCTGAAACAAAAAAGTCTTCAGCTTCTTTGGATGATTAGACTTTGAATGTTTTCTCAGTGGTGTATGTGCGTCGGTCAAAGATGTGATGTGTGTATGGTACGAAGAATACAGTGGATCCTCAGACTTTGCCCTGAGTGGTTCCACAGGGGCTTGAGTGAGGGCAAAGTAAGATAGCTGTGAAAGCCCTTTGCAAACTGTGCAATGCAATTTTTTAAAAAGAGATTTGAATTACACAGTGAATGTCCATCCTAGCATTGATGTCAGGGCCTAAGACCAACATGTAACTTGACTGGTCTTACAGCTATTAACCCGTGATATTAGTCTGTAGTGTGTGTGTGTGTGTGTGTGTAATATATGCAGAGCATGTGAATGCATGTATAAATAGGTTTTTAAAAATGCTGGTATTGAATTTTCCTCATAAATAATGTTTTTCAAAGTGCCTACTATAATTTCTTTTCAATTATGATACTGCTAATTTCTTGTTTCTGTTTCCATGAGATGTTCATGAATCATTTTGAGGAAGAGAGAGAGAGAGAGAGAGAGAGAGAGAGAGAGAGAGAGAGAGAGAGAGAGAAGCATTCTAGTGAGAGAGTAATCTGCTAATCTTTATTAAGACTTTAAACCATTTGTATGTACACTTCCTTAAAACTTAATAGTTTCTTAAAATTCAATAGTTCACTGGTCCTGGCATCTTACAAGTCCTTAGATGCTTGTTATCATTCTTCATATCCATTTTTTTCTCTCAAAGCTGGAGAAAAGATGGTTTACCTATTTTAACTTCCTTTACACTTTTAGCTAATTAAGTAAACTTAATTTCAGGCTTTCACACTTTAAAGAGCTGCTCACAGTATTCATTCGCTCAGGTTTTACCTAATGGGTTTGGCATTGCAGGACTGTAGATGAGAAAATGGCATGTATAGGAGCCATGGCAAATGGAAGGTGCAGACTGTTTCCATTCGTGATCCTTAGGTTTATTAATGCCTTAAACATATTGAGGCCATCTCTCCCCTTGAAGAATTGCTTGCTGGGAGCCAAATTGATGGGTTTTTCTTTCATCTTTAAGAAATTTCCTCCCGTCTCCTCTTTTGGAGCGGGCAATGATAACAGGATCATATAAATTCAATCTTAGAAGGCATTTCAAATGTCATCAACATCCAATGGTGCACCCCATGCTTGAATCTTTTATAATACACTAGTAGCCCTGGGCACGAATCCATGCTCCAGTAGCTCTCTGCTGCCCTCCTGTAGCTCTCCGCCTGCTGCCCCACTCTCCTGTAGCTCCCTGGGATCCCCCCTCATAGCTTGCTGCCCTGCCCCCTCCTGTAGCTCTCCGCTGCCGCTTATAGTTCGCTGCCCCAACCTCCTTCAGATCCATGATCTGGTCGTTATGCGGTCGGTCGTTACGCCTCACGGCGTACTGGATAAGTAGCATATTCCTTTTTTATTATATAGGATTCCCACCAAAGGGCTAGCCAGGATTCTCTTGAATACCTGTAGCCATGGGCCACTCACTACCTGTCAAGAGAGTCCGTTCCACTTTCACACAGCACTAGTGCTCACAAAATTATTTCTATACTGTTTAGAAAGGATTATGCTGACTTTTGCTCTGTTCTCACTGGGCAGACAAAACATGTGCAATCCTGCAATCCTCCCCCTGCCCCATGTATTTGAAAATAACTATCCTGTCTCCTGTGTGTTTCTGCATGCCAAATATTCAGGACAATACAAGTTCTTATATGATGTGATTCTCAGTCTAGACACCCTGGATCCCTCTCTGAATATGCCATAGTAGTTCGCTGATAAGAATAATATGAAAACAGCCCTAACTGGTTTGGCTCAGTGGATACAGTGTCGGTCTGCGGACTGAAGGGTCCCAGGTTCAATTCAGGTCAAGGGCATGTACCTTGGTTGCAGGCACATCCCCAGTTGGGGGTGTGCAGGAGGCAGCTGATCGATGTTTCTCTCTCATTGATGTTTCTAACTCTCTATCCCTCTCCCTTCCTCTCTGTAAAAAATCAATAAAATATATATTAAAAAAAGAGAATAATATGAAAACAAAAGCCATCGTATTGAGCTTTTCATAGATACCAGTGTTTTATAAGCATCACCTTTAACATCCACGGTGCTCGGAGCTAGGCATTGTCATTTCACTCTATAGATAAGAAAGCCAGGGGTAGAGAGAAGTTGAGTGGTTTTCCCAAGGTGTGTATCTAGGAGTTGGCAGAGCCAGAATGTGAACAAATGTCTTTACTGATTTCAGGGTTCATGTTCTTGACCCTCCATTATAATCCCCTTTATGAGATGTGATAACAACCCCCTCCTCACCCAGAGAGTAAGCTGAATGCTCCAGGTCTGGTTTGAGCAATTCAGAGTGGAGAAAGGTGGTCACTTGCTTTGTTCTAGAAGTGATGCCAAACCAAAGAATGAATAAGGATGAAGCCAGCCAGAGAAAGAAGGAGGGGAAACAAAGGAGCTAGACCATTAATAAGATGGCTGATAGGATAGTGAAAAGTTGGTATTTAAAAAGCACAGAGTTACGGATTCTGTTGCACAACCCTTAGTGTAGGCTCCAACCAGAAATCCAGGTCAGAAAAGCTTGAAATCAGAATCATGGGTGGGAGGAGGCGCATTCATTAAAAATGCAGATTCTTAGGGCTTATCAGCAGCCAACTCACATCAGAATTTGGGGGAAAGTGAAGTCTGAAAATTAATATTTGACAAACACCCCAGATAAAGCTCACACATACTAAAGTTAGAAAAGTAGTTAGGTATTTTGTCAGGGTACTAGTTTCCTATTGCTGCTATAATAAGTTACCACAAACTTAGTGACTTAAAACAACCCATATTCATTATCTTACAGCTGTGAGGGTCAGAAGTCCGAAGTGGAGGTCAGCACAAGTGGGTTTCACTGGACAAGATCAGGTGCCAGTAGGGCTCCATCTGTGTCCTTGCTGCTCCAGCTTCCAGCAGCTGCCCCCTCCCCCTGGCTCATGCCCCTCTTCCATCGCTTGGGCCTCGGCGTCTGCTGTCACGTTTCCTTCTCTGACTGACTTTCCTGCTTCCCTCTTTCCCTTGTGCGGACCCTTATGATTACATTCTCCAAGGTACTAACTCCCTTGTCTCAAAATCCTGAATCACATCAGCAAAGCCCTTTTTGCCATGTAAGGGAATTATTCACAGGATCTGGAGAATAGGAGGTGGATATCCTTGCGGAGCCATTACACTGCCTACCACAATTTGTTTTCCAACATTTCAGAGGGCCCTGGCTGGTTGCTCAGTGGTTAGAGCATCAGCGTGCCTACTGAAGGGTTCCAGGTTCAATTCCAGTCAAGGGCAGGTACCTTGGTTGTAGGTTTGATTCCTGGTCCTGATTGGGGCATGTGGGAGGCAACCAATCGATGTGTCTCTCTCACATTGATGTTTCTCTTTCTCTTTTCCCCTCCCTTTCTCTCTCTCTAAAAATCAATGGGAAAAATATCCTCAGGTGAGGATTAACCACACACACACATTTCAGAGAAATGGGAAGGGGCTCAGGGGGAACATTAGGTACAGATAAGAGTTCCCACACCCTCCAGGAGTCCCCTGAGATATCTCCAGGACCCGAGGACCCTCAAGAGCACAGTTTGAGAGAAGCCGTCCAGCGAACATGCTTACTTGAGTCCCTGTGGAGGAATCTGACCATCAGTCCTCAGTTAGTGCACCTCCCTTGGCTTTCTAACAGTTTACTTTGCAACTGTCATTCAGCCTTCCTAGACTCAGTCTTCTAAGAAACCCCATTCATACTTGCTGCAGAAAATAAGTGAAGCAATCAGTTCACTGTTTGAACTGATTACAGGAGAAAATTTCTGTCATGAAGGGTAGGGGAATTCCAGTTAACTATGCATTTTTCTTTAACCTTTTCTAACTTTTGATATTAAAAAGAAAATAAGCAAGTAATTAGTGGAATTTCTAAAGGTATCCTTTTTGTCTGTATATTTATATAGCTCTGTCTCTTGTCGTTGGGTGTTCCTCCTTCCCCGCACTCTAACACACACATATGCATATTCTTTTGGATTAACCTGGGCATTGATTGTGATAGTTTAATCCCTTTTGTAATATCTTTCCTTTGAGGTCCTCTATGGGCTCTGACAGAACTTTGTAGATGTTTCTGAATTAATCTAAGAAAAATGGCCCTTAGTTATATATTTTAAATATTATATAACAGCAGTAAAAGTTATCTAATAGGAAATTAACCAAAGGAAGAAAATTAATGTTTGTTCTTTTAAAGGTATATATATTTTTGTCACTGTATTAGGAGATAATACTTGAAAAGAGATGAATTTAATAATTTTCCTCAATTTCCTTATTAGTCACCTTGGATTGCCATAACTAAATACTGTAGACTGGATGGCTTAAACAGCAGAAATTTATTTCTTGTAATCCTGGAGGCTGGGAGTCCAAGATTAAAGTCCTGGTGAGGTATGTTTCATTCTAAGGCATCTTCTTTAGCCTTGTAGATGGCTGCCTTCTTGCTGTTCCCTCCTATGGTGAAGAGGGAGCAAGAGCTCTGGTATTTTTGACTCTTCTGTTGGGTTAGGGCCCCGCCCTTATGACCTGCTTTAATCTTAATCACTTCTTCAAAGGCCTCATTTTCAATACAGGCCTATAGAGAGTTAGGGCTTCAAAATATGAATTCTTAAAGGGCACAAGTCAATCCATAGTCTGTCCTCGAGTGTCACAAGTATTTCCTAATTCCTGCAAGATTGTGGTCATTTCATTATAAAATACTAGAGGCTCGGTGCACAAAATTCGTGCATGGGTAGGGTCCCTAGGCCTGGCTGGTGATCAGGGCAGATTGAGGCTTACCGGCTGCTGGCCAGGGCCTTCCTTCTGGTTGCCAGCTGGGGCCACCCTTCATTCTGCACTACCCCCTGGTGGTCAGTGCACATCATAATGAGCGATCAGTCTCTTGGTTGAACTCCTGTGAGGGCAATTTGCATATTAGGCTTGTATATAGATGGTTCATATAACAAGGGCGAAGAGCAGAGTCTTGAAGAGTGTTTAAAAATTCATATGTTGCTCTTTGTTTAGAGAGATGAATCATCTTTGCTTCTTTGCAAGGTTTCTTACTAGGCCACAGAAAAATCCTGTCTTCAAGAACCCCCAAATTCAAGACAAGCTGTAACTGGATACAATCATTGTCCATCAACCAGATAACTCTCCTCTTGGGAAGCAGTAATCATGTCATACTCACAATGCTGGGCTGTAGATTATTTTCCCTCTCCTCTGCTCTCCTAAGATGTGTGGAGTAGGGGTGGGGTTCTTCGTTGTTCAGAATTTTGAAATTAAAAAGAGAACTGACCAAGAGATGTGGTAGAAACTAGTGAGGGTAATATTGATCATTATTAGTTAGTATTACCTGTGTGTAAAGCCCCTTTGATATTTATCTCTGGAAGTTCTCACGAAAGTGGGGCCAGTGATAGGAACAGACACAGAAGAGTGGTGCAGGCATGACTCTCATGAAAGGGGAGCAGGAAGGGTGGACAGTTTAGAGGAAGGAGTCTCAGATTGATGTGCAGCTCTGAGAGTCTTGGCCAGGCTGACAAGAGTGTCAGAGCAGAGAATGCCTATCAGAGAAGCTGCATTGAGCAGGAATTGTCCAGCTCTAGTCTCCCTGCTCTGTTCAGTTGAATCACATCAGCTAATATAGAGAGGTAATAGGACCCCAACACACCTGTGGGCCAAGGTAGAACATGGCTGAGACATAAATGCTGTGGCATGTCTGCAGGTATGGCAGCTGAAGGCTGCGTGCTACCCATGCTTCTCATTACAAGTTCACCTGAAGAGAGCTCTGAGAGGTGCTCCTTCAAGGCCACTGCAGGAACCTTTCATGTTCTACATTATAAAAAGAACCAAGTGATTAATCAGAGCATAGAAAATGGAAAGGCATCTACTTGAATTCTGGTCAGACATTTCTGAAACAATTCTATCTATATCTATCTATCATCTATCTATCTATCTATCTATCTATCTATCTATCTATCTATCATCTATCTATCTTCTTTCTATCTCTTCCTTATATTAACACATTGTGGACCAGTAGTTTTATTGCTAGCTTTACCCAGTGGCCAGATAAGTTTCTATTGAATGAGTACAAAAAACGTTTTACATAAATGTTAAAGGCACACTTTAAAATTAAATACCCATTGCATTTTGAAGTTATTTATTACATGTTCTTACAAGCTAATATCTTTTTAAAAATATGTTACTTTGTAAAACACTGTGTAATATGAAGTGAGGATTCTCGTGATCCATCCGCAATGTGTTAAGTAGGTATTTATTGAAATGAGGAGACCAAATGCTACGCTTGAAATAGAAGAAGGTGGTTTTTTATCAGTCTAACAATCTGTTTCCTAGCCTGAATTTTAGAAGTCTCCAAGGAAACTCTTATCACTATAAAGAAGTAATAGAATTTATCTGACAATCATCACATTAAACTATTTGTAAACCGGTTGCAATAAAAAACAACAACAACAGCATTTGGGGGGTAAAGTTCCTGCTCAAACTTTTCTATTTTAAAACCTCCTTGCCTTTCTCTATTTGCATAACCCTGGAAACTTGTCCACATCACTACTAATGAGCATAACACATCTATACTAATAAAAGAGAAAGATGCAAATTGACCGTACCTTCGTGACTCCCACCAGCCAAACATGAGTGAGTATGCAAATAACCAAAAAAAGATGGCGGGTTAATTTGCATAGGCAGGCGCCCAGTGGCTGGGGTGGGTGTTCCGCACCACTCCAGCTGCTAGGGGCCTCCAGGCAGTGTGGGAAGGTGGGGCCAGAGTGGAAAGAGGTGGCTCTGTGGCTGGAGCGGAAAGGCGGTGCCTGCAGCCAGGGAAATGAAGGCCAATTCTTGCATGAATCTTCGTGCATCAGGCTTCTAGTAAAGGGAAAACCAGATCTCTTGGTGGCCTCCTCCTTCAACTCCAAGCAAACAAACAAACAAGCATTTCTGTTTCTAGTGCGTAGGAACAGCTGGGCAAAATATGAAGTGATATATAAATGCATGCTGAATAAATAGATAAATAAATGATGGTATATTTTTAGGCTGGATGGAGAAAAGTATATTGGGGAGGGAAATAATGTATAAATTAAAAAAAAAATCACAACTCCAAAACTGGAGGAAATCATGGGTTGATTTCCAGGGGTTAATATGATTTATTTCATAATTTGCACATCTCAACCTAATACTCAAAGAAAAAGTCAAAAGAACTCATTCCCTTAAGGTTGCCAGGAGAACAAGCCTTGCCTAAGTTGGTTGGATCCTACAAGAAATGTGGACACCTTTGATGTTGTGGAAATCATACTCGCCTCTGAGCCAGCAGGCAAGGATTGGAGTCTGGATTTGCCACTAATCAGGCTGATCCCTGAAGAACTCACCTCACTACCTTAAACTCAGTTTTCTCTCTCTCTGGGTGAGATTAAATAGTCTCCAAATCCCTGAGCCATCTAGAAACTCCGTAAAATTGAAGTGATGAGTTTAGGCTCTTTTTGGGGTGGGCTATGGGAGAACCCTGGAGATTATTGCATGCTAAAAAGAAAGAAGCCAGCTAAGGATAATGTGGACAAAAGAGACAATTGAAGCCATACTTGGAGAAATATTGCAAAAAGCTGCCTAGAGAATCTCAAAGTGATTTTCAAATAACATCCAAGTATTCCCAGGGATGCTTAGAGCAAGACAATGCTTTGCTGTTTCAGTAAAGAAAATTTGTACTGTGTTCTGTGAACTTGAATATAGTCAAGGACATACATCATAATTGTGTGCCAAACCAGCCTTGTCATAATAAGGCACTTTCTGGGAACAATCCTTTTCTGGAACAAAGCTCTGTGAGGTATGCAGGAGCCTATAGTACTTTGAATATTATCTTTATGGTAATGTGAAGGATTTTTTGTACAACTTTTAACAGAATTAAGTTCAGATATTATAAATACTATGCATGGTAATGGAAATCTTTAAAAGTCATGTACCTTGTGTTTTGGATATTATGATGACTTCACCAATCTATGACAAACCTCATCTCTTTACCAATGCAGTCAGGAAAGAAATCCTCCTGACCTAATATGTTTCCACCATTGATTAGTTGCTGGGGCAACAAAGATGAATAAGACAGGTTTCCACAAATATATTTGTGAAGAATGTAGGTCTAAAGCCACTGGATTTAAGTAAAAAGGTAGCTGGTCAAAGTTCTTATGCATTTGGGAGAAGCAGAGTGATCAACTAGAGCTTTTGAACTCTTTGGCAGCCACACTTAGTGCCACAGGAATCTCAGAGAATAAAGAAAATCACTACCTTTTCTAGCCTTGCAAATAGTCCTTTAAATGCTTTTACAGTAACGAATTTTACCTACTAGGGCACAAGTTCATGAAACATGAAATTAGAATGATAGGAGACCACATTTATACCTTTACTTGTTTGTAGACATTTTCTTATTTATTTATTTATTTATTTATTTATTTAATGTTCACTATGTTTTTAATTGATTTTTTTAGAGACAGAGGAAGGGAGAGAGATAGAAACAGGAGAGAACATTGATCGGCTGCCTCCTGCACACCCCTACTGAAGATTGAGCCCACAGTCTATCTGAGCATGTGCCCTGACTGGGAATTGAATCAATGATCTCTTGGTTCATGGGTCAACACTCAACCACTGAGCCATACCAGCAAGTTCCTTTTTTATGTAAATTAGGGTTAAGTAATCTCTACTCATTTATAGGGCGGCACCAGTCCACTCAGCATAGGCTTTCAGGGCTGAAGGCCAGCACTATTTCTGCCTTCTGGTTTAATCCTTCAAAGATTTTGTTCACAGATTTGAAGACTAGCTTTGGAAAAGGCACACAGTTCAATATTACTTGACCTCTTGCCATTGTCAGTTTGGATCACTCCTTCTTAGAGTTCTTTTCTCCCTTGGTTCTATGATTTCTCCCAATTCTTCCTTGCCTCTCTATGACTTTCTTTCCAATGCCTCTGGTTTATTCTTGTTTCTCCCATTTCCCTCCTTGGAATCATCTAGATTCCTCTTTTTGTGTTCATATCTATATTAGTTTTCTATTGCTGCCATGACAAGTTACCACAAACTTAGTGGCTTCAACCACCTAAATGTATTATTTTAAAGTTCTCTAAGTTAAAAGTTTGAAATAGGTCTCATCAGGCTAAGATTGAGGTGTCTGTCAACAGGACTGTGTTAGAAGAGGATCAGTTTCCATGCTCATTCAGTTTTTGATGGAATTTAATTCCTTGTGCTTGTAGAACTGAGATCTTTGCTTCCTTGCTGCTGTCAGCTGATACCCCTACGTACTAGTAGCTTCTATAATCCACCATTGCTCATGATCCTCTTCCTCATCTTCAGAGCTAGAAATGAATGGTTGAATCCTCTCACACTTCCTATCTCTCATCCTTCTATTTTATCTCTCTCTGCCCATAGCTGAGGAACTAGCAAAGTTTTTATTATTTTAAGGACTCACATGATTAGATTGGGCCCAGTTGGATAATTCAGTATACTCTCCCCATTTTGCAGTCTATAACCAGCAAAGTCCCTTTTGAAGATAAGGTAATGCACTTTCATGGAGATTATGGAGATTAAGACATAGACATCTTTGGAGGACTATTATTCTGTCTTCCACAAAGTCTAAAATCTAATCTGTTAATAGATTCTATAGATTGTACCTTCTTGCTGTTTCATATCAAATCTCTGCTGTATATATCAAAGTCTGGTACTTCTAATCAACAACACTAGACATCATGTTGTTCTTGCTTTGTAACACCTCCCAATTCACCCCAAATATGGTCTTTTCTTTGCTAAAAAACTTTCAATGGCTTCCACTGCCCACAGGGTAAAATTTAAAACCATTATCAATGCCTAAAGATTCTGATCTGTTTTTTTCTTATCCTTTCCTGGTTCTCCCCCACTCCACAAATATCTTTTTGCATGTCTTTTATCTAGTGTGTGCCATGTATCGGTGCTTTGATTTTTATATTTTTCTTTCCATCCAACATCACTTCTTCCACTGTCATTGTGTGTCTTCCACTACCATCTCCATGCTAATGTAATGGTTTCCTATTGAACAGAGACTTCTGACTCTGCTATAACACCTTTTCCACTCAGTGTTATTAGAAGACAATACCATTTTTTCTTATCATTTTTAATTCAGCAAACAAACAAACAAAAAAAAAAACAACTGGTTGAATGACTCTCTTCTCTTGGTGGTATAGAAAAAGAGAAAGACTCACAGTGATGATAATATTGTCTGTCAGAGGGAAGCAAAGCCAGCATTTTGATCCAGTATGGGCCTTTTCTGTATTAAATAATCTGTCCCTGGGTTTTCTTATTAGAACAGATCATTGGAATCTAACTGGATTCTATGTTGCAAAGCTTCATCAATTCTATAGAGTGTCCCTGACAGGGAAAAGAGTAAAAGTCTTAATAAACAAAGCAGTTTGACTTAATGATACTATTATAGTGGATATCACATTTTCTCTCTCTTTTTTTTTTTTAATATATTTTATTGATTTTTTACAGAGCGGAAGGGAGAGGAGGGATAGAGAGTTAGAAACATCGATGAGAGAGAAACATCGATCAGCTGCCTCCTGCACGCCCCCCACTGGGGATGTGCCCGCAACCAAGGTACATGCCCTTGACCGGAATCGAACCTGGGACCCTTGAGTCCGCAGGCCGACGCTCTATCCACTGAGCCAAACCGGTTTTGGCACATTTTCTCTTTTTGACATAGACACTTTTTATTACTATGGACACATAAAGTCCTCATTTACTTAGGGCTTAGGTGTATTTCCATTGGATAGTATTGGGAATTATTATTAGGGAGTCACTGTTCTTCTCAAAGCCAAATCAATCCAGTTTTAGAAATAAGACTAGTTTCTCCTATTCAATGGCTCATCTTCCCTCTCATTCTGCTCTGGAAGCAGGAATTGAACTCCATCTACCAATTGAAAAAGGTCTAAGTCACCTCACCCAAAGCACTAAGTTTACTTAGGTTTCCAACACCAGCTAAAAGCCTCAAGGAAAGCAGAGAACAATGGTTATTGCATTTCTCTCTGCTTGGGCTGGAGATAATGAGCCTCTCCTGCTGCCCTTTCACATGCATAATGCCTACTGATGTCCCCGAGAGCCTCATGGTGTGCAAGTGCCCTTAGATCACATGTGTCATCTTGAAAATAATAAGGACAAAGGGACACCTCTTTTTTTCAACTTGGCAAAGAGAGCCTCTGTGGTTCCAGCCTCTCTAGATGGTCCCAATTAAGAAGAAATGATTTTCCTGGAGTAGAGAGGCTGCCACTGTTCTAAGGTGAGCTTTTCATGAGGAAAGGATAGAGCAGTTCCCAAGACTGTTGTTGGTTTTCAAAGTCACTTCTCCTAGGACACATGATTAGGAAGTGTAGCAGTCCTCTCAAAATGAATCAAACACCTGTCACTTCTATAGATTGGAAGGGAAAGTTAAAACAAGAAAGGAAAAAGAAAATCCTCAATTGCAGGAGACACACTGCTTCTTTTGGAAATTCCTGAACTCCTTTGGGCTTTACGTTCCCTCTTTTAAAATGAGGGTTTGGGTCTACCGGTAGATCAGTGCTGGCCAAACTTAGCTCATTATTGATATAACTTGGGGAACTTTAAAAAAGAAAAAAAATTGGTTTATAGTGTCTTCTCAGAGTAGATCTGGGGTAAATTCTGTAACCTGCATTTTAAACAAATTATTTTGATCATTATGCAAGTTTGGGAAATATTTGTGGATGGTTTTTGGTATTCTGAATACTATAATTCTTTCTTCTTTTAATATCCGTTATGTGCTAGAATACAAACTGGTCTAGTTAATGCCTGGGTACAGTAGGGAACACCATACTCTGAAGCTGAGTCTAGTTATTGGCTCTAGTGGGCATTAGGAGGACAAATGTCAGAAGTTGGGGAACAGTCTAATCTGGCAAACAGAACATAATATTAAATGTTAGATAGTAGAACTTGTTCTGGCAAGGTAATGGAGCATCCCAAAAGTTAGGTAGAGAAGAAGATGCTGGTCATTCATCTTCAGGTATATCAGTAGGTATTTCATAGAGATCTTCTAACATCTTGCACTACATAAACCACTGCCCCTACATTGTTGCTTCAAACTAAAGCTTAGAGTTTTCCTTAAGTCGTCTCATACTCACATATCTGAGCATGATCAAGCCATCACAAGTGATATGCACCTGCCCTACTTCTGACATACATCCTGAATCTGACGGCTTCTGACTACCTTCAGAACTATAATCCTAAACTAAAGCCCCATCATTTCTTAGGAGACCTACTGCAATAGTTTCTTGACCGGTCTTGCCTCAAAACTTGCTTCTTTGTCATTCTATGCAAAGGAACCAGTATGACCTTTACAAACACGAATGAGGTTATTGCACTCCCCTATTTAGATTTTGATCAGATCTGTTGTAAGTTTCTCTTAGGTGCAGGTTATAGGTAGATGCTTTATTTTATCAATTTGAGAAAGCTTAGGTGGTCCATAAATGGTCACTCAGTGACTCTGACACCAAGAGTGTTCCTTAATCCAGAAAGATAATATTTTTCTTCCCTTCTTCTGTATTGCCTTTGCCGACTAATAATTAACTGAAACTTCTGCATATATAAAATCTTCATCTTTATTACTCATATTAAATGAACTCAGAAATCTAATTATGCTGCCTGCTTTCCTAAATGCAGTTGATGTTCTGCAGTCTGTTGTTAGGAGAACTTTCTCAATCAAGTATTTATAGTAACTGTTTTTCTTTCCTAAGTACCTTTTCTTCACTAAACATTGGAGTAGATGACTCTCTATTAAACCTCAGTCAAGGAGCACTGGGGAAAGGCATTATGGAAAGAGGAACAGTGTGTCTGAGGGCACAGACCTATGCAGTAGCAAGGCAAATTCAAGGCAGTGCAAGTCATTTGATGTCCTCTGCCTAAAGCAAACAGAGGGAGGGGACTTAGAAGGAGGAGGAGGCGATGGCAGTGCGATGAGGAGAGGTAGAAGGAAAGTAAGTCTTTCCAAAAAAGAAAGTTATTCATTCAAATGGTTATCCTGTGGTCAAAGATAGCAGCTAGTGTCCTAGAATCGAATTCAGTTCAAACTTGTGTTTTCTTTGGCTTTCATAAGCCAACATTTAAAAATAATCTGGACATTTCTTATACAAATCTGGATTTGGGGTTTCTGTTGAAAAATCAGCACTGTTTTATAGGACTTCTCTTGTGTGCTTGTCTGGCACTGATTGTTTGGAGCTGAGTGGCTTCTTTTCCATTTGGACAGATGCTACAGCCTCCACTGCGACCCATAGCTAGAGTCCTGTGCCAGTCACTGCACATTATTACACTTTCTCTGTAGTTTGTCTTTTAGCTGAGAAATACTTTTCTACCTCTGTCTCAATCAAAAGTTGGAAAATGTGTGCTACACTAAGGATGTTTCAAGAAAAAAACAGAGAAAAAAGCGTATTTCCTTGTGGAAGCTTAGAGTATTTCTACATTTTCAATAACTAAATAGAGTGTCTGTCAAGACTTCAATGCAGGATGCCTATGCAAAACAAACCATAATGAGAATTCTAAAAATTGTGTGCAAAATGCAAATGGGAAAGATGTATTATGAAAATTTGAATGATTTGAAAAGGAGGTGAAGACTAAAGGCCATTTTTTAACTGAATAAAACACATAAATCAGCTTGCACTAACTAGTCTATTTCACCCCCCCATTGTTACCTTTCCAGCCCCTGACATATGGGTTTGTTACTAATCTTTGCAACTGGAGACTTATTAATTCCCGGAATGTTTAAACAGATATTTCATTCCCAGAGTAGAAGGACATGGGAAGGAACTTTACTTTTTTTTTTTTACAATAATGCTGCTTTCTTTCCAAACTTTGTGACTGATACGTGTTACAAGTTGAATTTTGTCTTCCAAAACACGTTAAAGTGCCTGTGAAGGTGACCTTGTTTGAAAATAGGGTCTTTGCAGAGATAAGCAAGTTAAAATGAAGTCATATTTGACTAAGGTGGACCCTACCCTTGCTCAATATGACTGGTGTCTTATATGAAAAGGAAAAGAGACACAGACAAACACATTAAGAGAATGCCATGTAATAAGACCCTAGAGAGAGCTCCATGTGAAGGTGGAGTCAGAGAGTGGAATAGTGAGTGTACAAGCCAAGATGCACCAAGGACTGCCAGCAACCATCAGAAGCTGGGAGAGAAGCAGAACAGATCCCTTTTCAGAATCTCCAGGAGGAACAAACCTGCTGACTCCTTGATTTCATACTCATGGCCTCTACAACTGTGAGAGAATACCATTCTGTAGTTTCAAGCCACTGAGTTTGGGGCAATTTGCTCTGGCAGCCCTATGAAACTAATACAGGCACTTTAGGTATATATTTAGATGGATGGTCTTGCCTCAAATCATCCTCTTTATTCTCCTGATTCCTCATTATCAATGACATCAATTTATAGCCAGAGGTGTTGTGCTTCCATATCAGACTAATTGTTTTATTTTTCCTCAGAGGAACTTAGAAAGGTATTTTCCTGGCCATACAAAGTGTGTGGCTTCAAGCCATTGATTTGTGTCTCATGCCCCGGATGACTTGCTGAGCCTTCCTCACCACGTGCGTACCTAAATGTCATATGCTATTTGCTAATGTGAAAGGCAGTTTAAACGTATCTTTTATCAGTATACTGTGGTAAAGGGAGGCTCTACATTGCTTGCAGGTTTCCTTCACTGAAATAATCAGGCTCCCTCTGTATAAAGCCGCTGCGTCAGCTCCCGTGGTGTCACTCCCTTGGAGAGGATGACATGGTGGGGTGAATCATCTGAAGGACACGGAGTGGGATTATTTTCTCAGCGAGAGCTTTGTTGTCTTTCTGTACCACATTCTCAGATGCTGATGAACTTGTTAAAATAAAAAAGGATGTTTTTTTCTATCTAAAAGGAAAAAGAAATGTCTTGGAAAATGCAGTCCTACATTTTGTTTTATGTGACACACACACACACACACACACACACACACACACACACACACACCTATTCAGAAGTGAGCTCATTTGCCCAAGAGAAAATTTTATCCAAGAGGTCTTAGCTGAAACTCTCCTTTATTTGACTTTTTAAAATGCAGATTCACTGACAGAGAGCTAAGAAAGGAGACAGGCATCATAATTCATTAGCTAGACTTCATTCACCCCCATGGTGTCACGTAATTATTTGTTAAAGTATTTCATTATGTTCATGTAACCTTAAAATGATTTGAGATGCCTTAAGATTTCATGCTTTGCTTTCCATTTTTGTGTATAAATTATTAAAATTGTCATAAACTGGGTTCCTTTGAAGTGCATGTGGCAACTGAGGGGCTGCTGTACCAGACGAGAAACACTTTTATGGCAAAAGCCCTTAGAAATGGAAATAGCTTCGGAACAGATCCAGATCATGACTAATGGTTTGTGATCGGTATTTGCTGCCCTATTCCAACCCTGGCTGTTCACACGGGATTAGTGAAGAGTTTTTTACTGAGTGTTTAGGACCAAGTGTGAACATTTTCCTTTCTTTGTTCTTTGATACACTGTTGTCTTTGGTCAATGTATGTCCCACGTTTATTTATAACCTTAGTTAGCTACCATTAAGCCTATCTAATAAAAGAGTAATATGCAAATTGACCATCACTCCAACACAAAGATGGCTGCCCCCATGTGATCAAAGATGGTTGCCCCCATGTGGACACAAGATGGCTGCCACAAGATGGCCAGTAGGGGAGGGAAGTTGTGGGTGATCAGGCCAGCAGGAGAAGGCAGTTGAGAGTGACCAGGCCAGAAGCGGGGGACAATATGGGGGGGGACCCAGGCCTGTAGTGGAGGGCAGTTGGGAGGGACAAGGCCTGCAGGGGAGGGCAGTTGGCTGGGACCAGGCCGGTAGGGGAGGGCAGTTAGGGGCAACCAGGCCATCAGGAGAGGGAAGTTAGGGGCAACCAGGCCTGCAGGGCAGGGCAGTTGGGAGTGACCAGGCTTGCAGGGGAGGACATTTGGTGGTGACCAGGCCAGCAGGGGAGGGCAGTTAGGGGCAACCAGGCCTGCAGGGGAGAGCAGTTAGGGCAGCCATGGGCAAACTACGGCCCGCGGGCCAGATCCAGCCCATTCGGCTGTTCTATCCGGCCCGCGGAGCCGAAAGAGCGGAGGGTTCTCTTGCCCTCCCCTCCGCTCCTTTACTTTGAATTTATATTAGTTCACACAAACATGCCATCCATGCTTTTGTTCCAGCCCTCCGGTCCAGTTTAAGAACCCATTGTGGCCCTCGAGTCAAAAAGTTTTGCCCACCCCTGAGTTAGGGGCAACCAGGCTAGCAAGGGAGGGCAGTTAGGGGTGACCGGGCCGGCAGGGGAGGGAAGTTGGGGGAGGGCAGTTGGGGGTGACCAGGCCTGCAGGGGAGGGCAGTTAGGGGCAACCAGGCCGGCAGGGGAGGGCTGTTGGGGGTGACCAGGCCGGCAGGGGAGGGCAGTTAGGAGCAATCAGGCTGGCAAGGGAGGGCAGTTGGGGTGACCAGGCTGGCAGGGGAGGGCAGTTAGAAGCAATTGGGCCGGCAGGGGAGCAGTTAGGCATCAATCAGGCTGGCAGGGGAGTGATTAGGGGGTGATCAGGCTGGCAGGCAGAAGCAGTTAGGGGCAATCAGGTAGGCAGACACGCGAAAAGTTGAGAGCCAGCAGTCCTGGATTGTGAGAGGGGTGTCCGACTGCCCGTTTAGGCCCGATCCCACTGGGCAGTCGGACATCCCTTGAGGGGTCCCAGTTTTGAGAGGGTGCAGGCTGGGCTGAGGGACACAACCCCCTTCCATGCATGAATTTCGTGCACCTGGCCTCTAGTAATGTAATAAGCATCTGTGAGCCTGCCATGCAATACATAAGCTAAGACCTTGATCAATAGCCAACTGTATGTTTCACCTCTTTCATTCGGTCCTGCCAACCCCTCTTTCTGACTGTGTTCATTTTCTTGCTGTTGTTTTTATTGCCTTTATATAACCATTCCTAAAGCAGTATGTATATTTTAGTTATTTTTAGCTTTTAGAAGAGTGTGTAAAGCTTCCTGTAATACTTTGAGATTCAGAATCTCACTTAACGTATAACTAAGATTCATTTAGTTTGTTGCATGACACTGTAGTTAATTCATTACACTGCAATATAATGTTCTATCATGTGAAGGTAGCACATTTTGTTTATCTAGTTTCCAATGGGCAATTGGGTTATTTTTAGGTTTTTGCTGTTGCAGACAGTACTGCTATGAACATCCTCTACTATACTTCTGCAAAGGATTCTCTTGTGTATGACACAGGAGTTGAATTGCTAAGCCTCCAGCTATATGATATTCAATGTTAAACTATAAAGGCAAACTCTTTACCAAAGTGATTGTACTCATTTCTATTCCTACCAGCAAAATATTAGAGATCTTGTGGCTCCTCTTTAACACTGGGCTGGTCAGACATTTAAATTGTTATAAATTGAAAGGATGTGGAATTGTATCTCATGATGGTCTTATTGTTGTATCTCTGATATAGTGAACAGCTCTTTATGTATTTGCTAGTGGTCTGGGGCACGAATTCATGCACATTGAAAGTGAATTAATTAGAAGAAATATTTCAATATTGCTATTTGCCCCGCCCCCCGATCGCCATCCCCTCCCTCTGCCTGCTGGTACCTGGCTTGGCTGGCCTGGCGCTGCCCACTCACTAGCCCTGCCCCTTGCTGACTGGTCGTTCCACTGTTCGGTCAATTTGCATATTACCCTTTTCTTATATAGGATTGGTCATATGTGTTTCCTATTCTGTGAGGGATTCTTACATTTCTTTTGCTCGTTATCTATATATATAAAAGGCTAATATGCAAATTGTCTGCTCTGGAGTTCGACTGGGAGAGTGGGAGTTGGATTGCTCACTATAACGTGTGCTGACCACCAGGGGGTGGCGTGAAACATGGCGGGCGGCCAACAGTGGAGGCAGGATGCTGAGGGAGCAAGGGAAGGAGGAGGCGGGGAGGCCAGGCCTAGGAACCCTACCCTGTACAAATTTCGTGCACCAGGCATCTAGTTCTGTAATATTATTTGTTCTTGATAGTAATTTGTATTGTGTTATATCTTCCTGACATTGATTTTTATTCATTTGTGTGTATTGTAAGGATATTGTGCAAGCATGTGACCTATATTTTCACTTTCTTAAAAACCTTAAGGGTTTTTTTTTTCTGAACAAAATTACTGATTTTAATGTAGCATAATTTATCAAGTTTTACAGTAAACATTGTAAAAAATATTTTCATATTCCAAAGACTAAAAAATATAGCCTATATTTTCTACTAAGAGTTTTAAGTTTTATTTTTGATATTTAGGTCCTAATTCACATGAAATAAGTTTTGGCATTATTGTGTGAGGTAGGGATCCAACTTCATCTTTTTCCACATGGATAACTATTTTTCCCTGCTTTACTTATTGACCAACCTCTGCTTTCCCCAGTGATTTTATAGACTATATCTGCTATGAAAAAGACCCATTCATAATAGTCATGCTCTCTGTTCATGACTATGGTTTCATAATCAATCCTGAAAAATGGGAAGAACAATCTTCCCCCCTTGCTCTTCTTTAGAATTGTCCTGATTGTGCTTCACCCTTTATTTGTCATGCAGATTTATAATAATCTTCATAGAGAGTTCCAGAAGTTTGGAAGTTGTTGACATTTTATTGACCTTATAGATCAATTTTTGGAAAACTGACATTTTCACGGTATTCTTTCTATCCATAAACATGGTTTATATATTTTTTTCATGGAGGGAATCTTTAATAGTACTTCATAGAGTTTATAATTCTTTTTTTATTGATATTGGACATCATATTTTGAGTTTATTCTTATGAACCTGATGTTTATTTGATAAGTTCTAAATGGAGTCTCCTATTTAATAATGTTTTCTAGATTTGTACTGCTGGAGAAGAGAAGTGTATCTGACTTTTGTCTTAAGCTTATATCTATCTACCTTGATAAATGCTTCCAAAATTTTTAATATTTTTCTGTGCATTTTCTGAGGTTTATAGCCACATGATAATATCTCCAACATAACAGTTTGAAACCATCCTTTCTAACTTAATTTATTTTCCTTGCTTAATTGTAGTAGTTAGAACATTCAATATCCTGTTGATGAGAAGTTGTGATAAATGTGCTTTCTTGTCTTGTTCTTGATGTTAAAGCTAATGCTTTAGAATAATGCATTTTTATAGACATTTTAATCAGGTCAAGGGTGTTTCTTTCTATTTCTAATTTACTAAAAACTTATCATGAATGAGTTTTGCATCTTACCAAATTTCTACATCTATTAAGATGATTACATAATTTTCTCACATCGTCTGTTACTTTGAAAAGTTAGATTAATGAATTTTATAATATAAAGAATTTTTGCATACCTGGAATAAACACAATTTGGTCATACCATAGTACATTATCTTTTTAACACACTATAGTAATGGTTTTCTTTATTTTGGGAGAATTTGAGGTCTATATTTATGAGTGAAATAGGCTCATTCTGATTTGTCTGGCTTTGGTATAAGCATAATATTGGGCTTATAGTTTGAACTAAGAAGTAATCCTCCTTTTTTGTTACCTGGGAGAATAGGTACAGAAATTTGTTGAAAGTTTGTTAGTGCTTATATTTTAAAACCAACGGGGCCTGGTGTAATGTTTATAGAAATATTTTTTTGACCACTGCTTCAGGTTCATTAATTTTACAACTTTTTAGATTTTAATTTCTTCTTAGTAAATTATGTGTTTTTAGGAATGGCATAAAATTGTTAATACTATTCTCTGATCTCTTTATTTTTATATGATCTATGATTCTATTCCCTTTTCTTTATAACATTGCTTCTACTGTTCTCTCACACAGAATTAACAGAGGTAACTATTTTGTTGAAAAATTTATTTAAATGATCAACTTTTTCTTTGTTAATCTTTTAAAAAGTTGTTAAAAGAACTTCTGTTTTTATATTTATTATTCTTTCCTTCTATTTTATTTATCTTTTAAGGTAGACCACCTAACTTCTTAGTGTGAATACTTAGCTCATTATGAGGCTTTTAAAAATTTCTCATATAAGTATTTTAAACTAGAAGTTTCTTAAAACAAATGTGCTTGATGCTTTTCGCATACTGTTTACCATTATCTTTTTAAAATGTCCATTGTTTTTTTAACCTGTGGATGATTTAGCGGGATTTAATTTTTGTTTGTTTCTTCTGATGAATCCTGACAGATAAACACTCTGAACTCAATTTGCTGACCTGAAAAAGTAGAATCTTAATAATACATATCTTGTAGATTTGTTTTGAGAATTAAAGCACATAAACCATGTAACACAGTGCCTAGCATATAAGTTTTTATTAAAAACATTAGCTTCGGTTATTTTTCATTATGTGTTTATAAATCATGATATTTGTCCAAAATTGGAGAATTGGGGGTTTGTTGAGACACTGTCAGCATGCTTAAAGATAACATTTTGCTTAAATTTTATATGAGGCTATATTTTGTATTTAATTCCATATTAATGGAAAGTAAGAATTGGGAAAATGCAGCTGCTTGCACATATTGTATTTTCTTATAGCTTACTATGCCTCTCTCTTTATATTTAAAAATAATATTTTGCTCTGACTAACATAATACGTAATCTAAATTCAACAGCTATACCCAAAGGAAAATAAGTCATAAAATGCCCTGCTTTAAATGAGCATAAAATATTTCTGAACAATGTACATTTATCTTAATCAAATAGCTACAATCCATAATCAGTGAGCAGAAAATCATAGAACACAGTGCTGGTAGGAATTAACACAAATTTTCTTGTATAGGTTTACATTGCAGTGTTTCTATAATAAACCAGAAAAGCTACCGTTTAGCTTTTGCAGATTGTTCATTATTATCCTCCCTCTAGTGTGAAAATGCTCTTGCTATAAACAAAATGCTGATGTTTTATCCTAAAAACAAGGCATTTGCTTTGTGAGTTTAGTTTTCTATTCTGGCTCTAACTATAATTTTTTAAACAGTATAATTGATATTTCCACAATGTCTTAAATTTTCAAGTTCTCTTCCAATCCAAAATCTCATTTGACCCTCACAATTTTTGATGAGTTGAATATAGAAATGTTCTGATACCCACTTTCTAGATAAAGAAACTGAAGCCCAGAATAGTAAAATGACTTAATTCAAGATTAGGAGAGTTTCTAAGTAGCGGAACCAAGAGGAAAGTCAAGATTTCTAATGTCTAATCAGTGCCCATTTTAGTAAAACCTATTTGCAAGTGTACTGACCACTCTACACTCAGTTTACTCTTAAATTAGCCAATGTGCCTTATACATGTCCTGGGATTATGTTCCTACAGGGCAGTCCTTTTAGATAACAACTGTATGTACTTA
Organism: Plecotus auritus; assembly: GCF_963455305.1. NCBI lineage: Eukaryota > Metazoa > Chordata > Mammalia > Chiroptera > Vespertilionidae > Plecotus > Plecotus auritus. The sequence goes on along the minus strand of NC_137770.1, from coordinate 231,703,721 downwards.
TCTTCAACTAGAGGCCCAGTGCACAAAATTCATGCACTCAGGTTTGGGGGAGTCCCTTAGACTGGCCTGCACCCTCTCGCAGTCCAGGAGCCCTGAGGGGATGTCTGACTGATGGCTTAGGCCTACTCCCCATGGCAGTCGCACATCCTTAGTACAGTCGCGAAGTGGGAGACGCTCCCACCATCACTGCTGCACTTGCCAGCTGTGAACCCAGCTTCTGGCTAAGCGGCACTCCCCTTGTGGGAGTGCACTGACCACCAGTGGGAAGGTACTGCATTGAATGTCTGCCCCCCTGGTGGTCAGTGTGCATCATAGTGATGGGTCGTTCCACTGTTTGGTTGATTAGTATATTTGCCTTTTATTATATAGGATAACATGCTGTGTATAGTTCATTTGCCATTAAATACTATGGCAAATACTGAGAAATTATAATGCTCTGTTTAAAAAAAGATGATTTTATTTAACCTTCATATAACAATACTTGAACAAAAAAATATCTGAGTCCTTGGTATTAAATAAGTTGTCACACTGTCTGTGACTATTAGAACCAGGAGTCGGGAGGCCTCTTTGGTCATTCTGATTCCAAAGCCATGCTTTAGTTATTGTATTACACTGTAGCAAAAGAATGAAAGATAAAGGAATGAATAAAGTGAATTTGGTAGTGATGATATTTTCATGCACTCTACAGAAATCTAGGAAGTCCTGTGACTTTTGAGGAGAGGTCATATTAAGGGTTTTGCAACCTCTGTCAGATCCTCTTGGGACACTGCCTCTCAGAATACTTTCTCTTGGAAGCGAGTTGTCATGCTGTGTAGCCTATGCCCCATGGTGAGGTGGGAGTAATAGCACCTGCCTACATTCTCAGCTGAGACCAGCCTTCATGTCATCTCAGACAGATTCCAAACATGTGGGTGAAGAAGTCACCTTAGAAGTGGTCTATCTTTGGTCACTATTGTCTGGTTCCCATCCCTCGGGCATCATCCCCAAGTATTTGATTCCTCCTAGCTGAGGCGTTAGGCAACATGGACAGAGACAAATCATCCCTGCTGTGCTTTGTCCAAATCTCTGACCTGCAGAATTCAGGAGCATAACAACATTGTTGTTTATGCACTGAGTTTCAGAGTGGTTTGTTACAAAACAATTGTAACTTGATTGAAAGAGCTGTTTATCCTATATAATAAATGGCTAATGTGCAAATTGTCCCCTCAACTGGGAGTTCAACCAGGAGTTCGCCCAGGGGGTGGGTCCGGCAGTCCTTCCCCTGGCCAGCCCTGCCTCCGATTGGCTCCCCCACCCCGATCGGGGCAGGGCCAGCCAACCACCTGTTCCCCCCCCCACCCCTGCCTTCTCCCCCGCATCACCCTGGCCCGATTGGCCCTATCTGGGTGGGCAAGCCAGACCCCACCCATGCACTGGGCCTCTAGTGTGTGTATATATATATTTGGAATTCCATTGTCGCTACCAGACATGCTGTAACATGAGCTGTCCTAAACATATTTGGTATCACCCGTAAATTTTACACACCCAGCATCACCATTAAAAAAGACAATTTTTACGGAGGATAGATGTTCAAGATCAAGTTGTTGGCAGGGATGGTTTCCTCTGACTTTCTCTCCTTGGGTTGCAGATGGTTGTCCTCTCCCTGTGTTTTCACACGGCCTTTCCTCTGTGCTTGTCTGTGTCCTAATCTCTTCTTATGAGGACACCAGTCATACTGGATTACAGTGCACCCCAGTTACCTTGTTTGACCATAATTACCTCTATGAAGACCTTATGTCCAAATGCAGTCACATTCTGAGGTACTGGAAATTAGGACTTCAGCATCTGAATTTTGAGGAAGAACAATTCAGCCCATAACATACACACTCTCTCATTTCTCTCTCTTATCTATCTATCTATCTATCTATCTATCTATCTATCTATCTATCTATCATCTATCTATCTATCTATCTATCTATCTATCTATCATCTATCTATCTAAAACCTATCTCTTCAACCAAGAGAGGATTAAGCAATTTAAATTTTGACTTTAGCTTCATAAACACATTTTGAAGTATCTCCTCTTGCAGTCTCTGAGACACTTGTTTTTAATTTTCTAGGAGTGATTTCAAGTTTCTGTTGAGAGTGTCATCCTAAAAGAACAGTATCTATTTAATGATGCTTCTAGTTTCACCCTTGAGGAAGGAAACAGGAAGAAAAACAAACATCTAGGATTCTTTCTATGTGTTACAGCTGGATATTGGACACAAAGATACAATCCTACCAAACAAGTTCTGTGAAATTTTTGTTGTGTTTTGATCACAGGGGCACAAGATCTGGTCACCAGACATCCTAATTTATGTATTTTAGCATTCCGAAGCTCATCAAGTTCAGAATATTCTTAGTGAAAAGAATGTAGAGTGTGCTGTTTGTTCTATTTAATTGTGAGGGAAGAAAGAGAATAGTCACAGAAAAAAAAAATTGAAGAAGATACAAAAAAACAACACCCTTTTTAAAGATCTTTTTTTCTTCTACCTTAGACCTAATAAAAGAGAAAGAAAAAAATTGGTGTTCTCTCTGCTAGAGTAAAATGCCTATAGACTGTGAATATGAACTGTTTAGATCAGTGGTTCTCAACCTTTCTAATGCCACGACCCTTTAATACAGTTCCTCATGTTGTGGTGACCCCCACTCATAAAATTATTTTCATTGCTACTTCATAACTGTAATTTTGCTACTGTTAATGAATCGTAATGTAAATATCTGTGTTTTCCGATGGTCTTAGGCGACCCTGCTAGCGGTTCTCAACCTGTGGGTCGCGACAGGCCTTCATGGTTATCTTTTGGAGAACCACTGACTGAGGCCACCTTGGGGTTTTGCTCCCTATATTTTAGGAATCTGCTTGTATATTCTTTTCTTCTCTTTTCCACTTCCTAACGCAGATAAATAAGGAAATAAGGTAGTAGACCTCACTTACGTCAGTTTGCTCTCTCACTTGTTTCAGTGAGCAACTGGCCTTAGTGCTTTGTAAGGTTGGCTTGGTTTTTCTCTGGACATTCTATACTTTCTTGCCAGATGTCTTCTCTGATCATCTATAATCATCTGAAGTTTTGCCTGGCCCCCTTCTTCTCTACCTAGGCATTTTCTCTCCATCCAACTCATTATAACTTATAATCATTTTTTTTTCTGGCCTATAGTTTGGCCTATATACCCTACTGCAACAGAAAACAGAAGCTTATGAAGTCTAAGACCATATTTAAAGTTATATATATTTTAAAGTATATATGCATATTATATTATAAAGTACTATTATAAAGTACAGATATATATATATATACACTGGGCCTCTAAATATATATATATTAGAGGCCTGGTGCATGGATCCATGCACACTGAAAGGAAATTAATTAGAAGGTGGCCGGTGGGGTGGGACTGGGTGAAATGGGCCAGACACGCCCTGAAGCCAACCTCCTGTGGCTGCTTCCCAGAGTCTGTGGAGTGAGCTGGTTCCCTCCGGCAGGTGGGGTCTCTCAGCCTGGCCTGTGGGGATCAGGCCGAAACCGGCTCTCTGACATCCCCTGAGGGGTCCTGGAATGCAAAACGGCACTCTGCAAAGTTGCTGTCATACAGGGTGTGGAACGCAAATGCAAGTGCGCAGCAAACCAGATTTGGGGCTGACAGTGCCCCAGCAACAACATAACCCATGGCCGAAGGTGGAATCATGCAGCCCAGTGAGGAATCGGGCTTCCTCCTCTCTGGTTTCAGGGTGCATAACCCAAGAACTACCACTGCCAAGTCACTGCAGCTTGGCAGCTCCTGCATTGAGCATCTGCCCCCTGGTGGTCAGTGTGCATCATAGCAACCAGGCAGAGGGACACTTAGCATATTAGCCTTTTACATATATAGATATTAGATACAAGTAAGAAATTGTGAGAAAACAATGTGGGGTTTCTTTTGCAGTTGTTATATCTTTTTTTCTGATCAACAGAATTTAGCCCTTACAATGATTCTGTCTTATAAGATAATTCACAAATCATAATATCCACCTCTGGGTTTCAGGGAGAACTTACTAAAAAAATCACATTTCTTTTTCAGATGACTGGGTAAATCCCATGTTCTTAAATGAAAAACAACTTTACATTCTCTTCTATCAGTGTGATTTTACCTTTTTCATTTTCTTAGACTCCAATAAGGCAATTTAGGTAGATTTTCCAAAGTTTGTCTTATCACAGTTACATGGAATTCAAGATAGACAATTCTAAGTCATGGTAGGAGAACTTACAAGAATGCTCACCTTTCTGGGAGAGGCAGGTATTTACTGGAAAGGAACTCAGTGGAATCTTTTGGAGCAGTGGTCAGCAAACTGCGGCTCACGAGCCGAGCTGCGGTTTGCCGCTCTGTTGACTAATGAGTTTGCCGACCAATAGGGGCTTAATCACAAGGAACAACAACAGCCTGTAATTATTGGAATCGAGAGTCTAGGTCAGTGGTCAGCAAACTCATTAGTCAACAGAGCGACAAACCGTGGCTCACGAGCTGCATGTGGCTCCTGAGCCGCAGTTTGTTGACCACTGTTTTGGAGTATTGGCAATGTCTTAACATTGATTTTGGTGATGATTACATGGGTGTGTAAAAATACAAACAATTTATTATGCTGTACATTTAATATTTCTTTATTTTACTATGAGTTATAACTCAATAAAATGTGTTATGCATTAGCTATATATTCTGAAGTTCTAGATTTATGATGCTCTGGCATCTGAGCACTCACTGACAGGGGAGAGACTGTTCCAGTTCTTAGAGACAACAAATGATTGGCCCAGGAGCATGACTTTCACAGGCAAACTAACCAATCCAGAGCCCATACTCAGAACCATCTCTTCTATCTGGCTTTTATACTCCAGTAGACAGTATTCCTCTGCTCTCATCATTCCAGAGGGGCCAATTAGAGACAGCCCCTGAATCCTAGAGGGGCTATACCCAGAAATCATTCAAACTCGCCCATCCTAAGCCTGCTTATCCCTGCTGTGCCTTGCCTTTCCCATGGAAACCATGATAAGGGCTTCTGAATTGGCTTCCCCTCCTTCCATCCTGCCTCCTCATGAGCCCTGTGCTTCTCCATGTGACCCTGTGTGGCATACACTCTTCAAAGGGAGCTGTGAGTAGCAAATTATCTTTTCAATGGCAATCATCTGATCTGTTCATCTCACCAGACCTGAATAATAAGGATACCTACATTTTATTTTATTTTTTTTAAAATATATTTTATTGATATTTTACAGAGAGGAAGGGAGAGGGATAGAGAGCTAGAAACATCGATGAGAGAGAAACATCGATCAGCTGCCTCCTGCACACCTCCCACTGGGGATGTGCCCGCAACCAAGGTACGTGCCCCTGACCGGAATCGAACCTGGGACCCTTCAGTCCGCAGGCCGACGCTCTATCCACTGAGCCAAACCGGTTTTGGCAAGGATACCTACATTTTAAAACACAGCAAAGCAAACAGAGATTTTAGTGCCAGGATGTTTCTTGGGTCATTCTTTTGAGCAATAGCAATGAAGACATAGTTAATTTCAGAGTTTGTGTTAAATAGGACATCTTATATAAATAATCAATCAATCAATAATAAATAAAGTAGTTTATTAAACCTACCTCATTCAGTAAGAGAGATGATCACCTTCCTGGCTTTAGTAGTGTCTCAGAAAGGAGAGGTCAGGGGTAGATATTTATAGGACTTTGGGCTCTGGGATTGAGCCATTTAAGGCAGGTCTTCCAATGCAGTATCTGATTGGGATTGGGTATAGTATATGATACAGTGTTTTTGATTTGGTGGACATAGTGAAGCAAGAGTCATGGAGGGAGTTTAGATAAATAGTTGTTCCATAAGTGAACTGTTTGGTCAAGTGAACAACCCATTGTTCCTAGTGTTGGGGCTGTTTGCCCAGATGAGCAAACTATTTATTTAAATTCACTGGCTTTAGGAAATTCCTGGAATCAATAGTAAATTTACTTATTGGTTTATAGTCTTATCTTCCTGACCAAGAATCTCCTGGAACAAATAGGAAATCATATTGACACAAGTGACTTCAGATCTCAATCCCAATAGTCAAAGCTGTGTAGATTCAGGTCGTCTCAGTGCTCAAAATTAAATGCAGAGGTTGGAGAGTGCCATTTTGTTCTGAGAACTCTAAAACCATTGGGATGGCATGTGGATTTGAGAGGGGACAATCAGAAAGAAATTCAATTTTGAAGATATTTTAGCTGCATTCTAATAATATTCAAAACTAGTCTAAAACTTCCTAGAATATGTATTTTTCATCCAAATGCATATATATAACTGGCTGTGTTTTATTTCATGTAATCCATGACTTCCATTGCCTCAATATATTAGTAATGGAAGCCTTCTGTATATTCATTCAAATGTATGACCAGGTAGAAAGTCATTGTGTGTCAATTGGTATTCTGGCTTCTGAGGTTAATTATTTACATGGTTCTGTTTTTGTTGTTGTTGTTGTTCACTTGTTTGTTTGTTTGTTTTGCCTTATCTTCACTCCACATGTATAAGAGTTGAAAATCATGGACTTTTCTGCCTTCAAGACAATAGGTTTTGATGATCCCAGCATATGGACACTGGGTGGCTGGCCCCTCATCATAGTTCCTCCTTTCATGACTTATAGCAGGTTAGTCACAGTTGGCCTTTGCTCCTACATTGGCTAGTTTATATAAAGAAAAATTCTGGGGATTAGATCAAGGAGAGTAAGTGGCGTCCATTTGAGTTTTTCTATAATATCATCGTCACAACATATGCCCCTTAGTATAAAAGAGTTGAGCTGAGTTGGGTCAAGGTTAAAGGGTAAACTATTTTGAGTCATTGAAGGAGTACTGCTGCAGATTGGGATTAATACCTTCCATTTAAAAATAGTTTCAAGCCCTAGCTGGTTTGGCTCAATGAATAGAGCATTGGACTGTGGACTGGAAGGCCCAGGGTTCGATTCCAGTCAAGAGCACATGCTCCAGTTATGGGCTCAATCCCCAGTAGGGGGCATGCAGGAGGCAGCTGATCAGTGATACTCTCTCATCATTGATGTTTCTATCTCTCTCTCCCTCTCCCTTGCTCTCTGAAATCAATAAAAATATATTTAAAAGTAGTTTCAAAATGATAGGTGTGTAAAATTAGAGAACATAGAAAAAGAAGTAGTTAACCAACCCTGGCAACCCCTGAATTCTGTTAATTGTTTTGGGGATCTCTCATTCTAATACATGACACTTACATGACATCACTCAATACCCTGGCTGGTCAGGATTTGACCTTCTGAGATTGACTAGAGACTTATTACAAGAAGTTAGGAATTTTTCAAACAAGGGTTTAAAATGAGATGTGACCAGAGGAATAAGTCATAATATTTTCCAGTTAGAAAGCGAACACCTTGCCTAGATGGTCTTCTCACAGGAGAATGTGCGCAGAAAGAGTAGTTAGAACTTGTATTCCCAGCTCTGCTTCGATGTATGACAGCTAAGTATTCTATGCCTCAGGGAACAAACTGGAATTTCAAGCTGTACTTTGGAGGACAGTTTCTGTAGCTAGGCCGAAGCTTCATTCCACTTTGACCTGTTCCCCCACTCAAAGGCATTATGGACAGCTTCAACTTTGATTGCTCCTTCCTCAAATAGCAAATTTTAAACTTCTAATGTCATTTAGAGGAGTTTTCCATAATATATCTGACTTCCATCATGGCTGTATATTGTCTTTTCCAATCTCATGCAATATTAAGGTCCTTTAAGCCCACAGATTTGATGTATTCATATAATTTTTCTAGGTGCCAACTATATGACACTTCTGTGAAAATGACTAGGGAAACAAAAAGGAGACATCATGCCTGTCCTCAAATAGCCTTTTTAACAAATGTGCATTTTTCTCATGCATTTTGCTTCTCAAATTCTTTACAGCTTAGTTTATATGGTATCCATTTCCATAAATATATCTAGTCTGTAGAGCTACATGGGACCTTTATTGCTCAAGAGCTGGGCTTTAATGTCATCATACCTGAGTTTGTATCCGTTCCCTCGAGGTGAGTTTAGGGACCATTCTAAAGTTCAGTACCCATTTTATACATTTTTACAAATGTAAATTAAATAAAGCATAGAAAGTTATTAGCATAGTATGTAGCATATAGTAGGTGCCCCACAAATGTGAAGTCTTATTAGTCATTATTATCCAGGTCAAGGGTTTGTAATATTTTTGGCTTTGCAGCCATATGGTCTCAGTGGCAACTACTCAGTTTTGCAGTCATAATCAATATGTTTACAACGAATGTGGCTGTGTTCCAATAAAACTTTACACGCGAACGGTGGTGGCAGGCTGGGTTTGGGGCATGAGCCATAGTTTTCTGACCTAGTCCTTTTTTCTAAAATTTTAGAAAAGAAAATGAAAACTACATCAGCAAAATGAACGATCCCTGCATACTGTACAGTTGTGTCATTAAAATCATTACATTTGCCTCATTTTCCCTGTCAGTTAGGATGTTGATAGTAAATTTACATAAATTAGGCTGAAATTTCCTGCCAATTCCCTTAATGTGATTCCTTATTCTTCATTTTACTGCAAGAATTGGGTCTGAAGTCTAAGGTAATAACAATAGCATCATTATTTGCCTCTCAAATGAAATAGACTTATTTCCGAACTTAAAAGACTCTAAGACAACTAGATTGTACCAATAAGAAAGAAATGAAATTCAGTTTTCATTGATCATTTCCTTCAATGTATATATGCACCCATGATCATCCAATTTTTTTTTCAGGCTAAATACTGCTATGTTTCATTTTCTATTCTAAATCAGATGCTGCAGTTTTTTTAAAATATATTTTATTGATATTTTACAGAGAGGAAGGGAGAGGGATAGAGAGCTAGAAACATCGATGAGAGAGAAACATCGATCAGCTGCCTCCTGCACACCTCCCACTGGAGATGTGCCCGCAACCAAGGTACATGCCCTTGACCGGAATCGAACCCGGGACCCTTCAGTCCACAGGCCGACACACTATCCACTGAGCCAAACCGGTTTCGGCTGCAATTTTTTTTTTAATCTAAACATATTTTTGTATCCTTTCTGCCTTTATTTATTTTATTTTTATTTTTTGGAAAAAAAGTAGTTTAAAAAAACCACCTTATTCAACCCAGAAGCTTCAAGAAATAGATGGCTTAGAAATGGGCTTCGGAGAAAAGATTTGAAAGAACAGAGAAGCTTGGGTGGCATTTCAGAGGGCACACCTGGTGATGGTTTTGATGGCTGTGGCTCCAGGTCCATGGCTGGTGTGAAACCAACTGCTCCTCGACTTCCAGTCCCTCCATAGCTTCCTGCTGTGTGCCTGTACTTCTGGTTCACATTACTATGCAGTTGCTGCTGCTACCCTTAGCTGTTTCTGTTAATGCTGCCTTCAATGCTGGTGACTGCCATCCTTGTCTGTCGTGTTCTGGGCCCTGTGCTAGCATTCTAGCAGCTTACAGAGATCTGTACAATGATCCTGTATCTCTGTTTTACAAATGTGAACTTTGAGTCTCAGAGTCATTAAGGGAAGTGTCCAAGATTGTGTGTCTGCGTGTCTGTGTGTGTTTACTACTAGTATGTCATTAGGAATCACCAGGATTTCTCAGTCCTCTTACTGCTAGCATCAGACCTCTACCAGTAAGACATGAATTTAATCAAACCCAAGTCATGCCATCGCGTGGACTTCGTGTAGTTTAACTATTTCCATTTTGTCAGCACACCCGGTTTAAAGCTGCCAGGTCTACCTGCCCAAGAGTAGGGCTGTGATTTTAGGCATAGAGCTCATGTTTCTGGATCTCACTTCCCAATTCTGTACAGGGGAGTAGTAATGCCATCTCTGTCTGTCTTATCGACCGAAAGAATGACTCAGGATCACAATTGCCAAACCACCAGGACTATTGCTGCTGCTGCTACTCCCTGACTCAAAGCAGCAAAACAAAATTCCCTGAGCTTTATCTGAGCCTGCTGCTCTGCAAGGTGCGTTATGTCACACCCTGCTTTTGGAGGTTAAGCCTAGTATCCCCATATTATAGTTGATGAAACCAAAGGCAGGAGAAATTAAATAAATCAATTGCTAAAGGCACACAAGTGCTGTGTCAGGATTCCAGTGCTCTCAGTTCTACTTCCTGCCTCTTCTCCTTGACCCACGGAAACCTCCCCTGAGGGTGAGCACATGCACTAATAAGCCAATGATATATTTTTTTGACACCTCTGCCTCCTGTTTTCATGAACAAAAATTCAGCTGCCTGTCCTCAGAAGAAAAACACAGTCGTTTTACACAGCGTGGGCGCCTGCATTTTAACCTTTGGCCTCAAGTAGATAGAATGGCTTCTTGGATTTACTGATACCAGCTTACACTGGTGATTCAGAGGGAACATGGTAATATTTCTCGAGAAGATGAAAATTGGAACTTGCAAAGTTTATCAAGGAAATTCTTCAAAGGCTCCAGGACCCCTTTTTGTTATGCGTTTTTCATAGTGGCTGGCAAAGCAGGGGGCAGTTTATCACTAATGTTCCTGTTCGGAGAAGTACACTCTGATTTGTGAGATAACAGGTATGACTTTTCATCCGAGTATATTACACTAACACCCATGAATGCCAAGGGAACGGTGAAGAAAATATATATATAAGAACAAAATCAAAGTTTTCTGAAAATGAAAATGGATCTATTTTAAGCTTCTGTAGCAAAGGCAGCCACCTTATCGAGATGCAGAGAAAGAGCTGGAGTTTGAACAGTAGAAGGTAGAACTTTTTAAAGATTTCACCAAGTTTGACTGAGGTCCTTATTCTCCAGTGATAGATATTATTAACTCAAAATTTATTCAGCTCTAACTAGGCCATTTTTTCCCAATCAGTTTCTTCAGTTTAAACTGTAGGACAGATCATTTGGTAAAATCTCTCTAATTATTAAAAAATAATTCATATGCTTTGATCTGGTTCCTGCAAGAATTTTATTCTATTGACACATGTACCTGGGTGTTTGAGAATTTAGGTATAAGAATATTCAGTCTAGCATCATTTGTAGTAAAAAATATTTAGAAACAACCCACATCTATATCAATAGAGATTTAACAGTATAGTTTCAACATGTGTAAAAAATTGACAGAATTTCAGTGAGAAATTAACTACTCAAAAATATTTAAAAATGTTTAACACTTACATGCATTGAAACAATCTAAAAAATGACATTACATAAAAAGAAGTTACAAAAAGATATGTATAATATGATACCATTTTTGAAAGTTTAGAAGCAAGAAATTATTCAGTAAGAACTTATTCTTATCCACAAATATATTTAGTAAACAATTTTTAAAATACAGGGAGATAATACATGTCAGTGTGAGGAAAGTGGTAATATCTAGAGAGGAAACAAAGAATAATGATGCATTTTTTGTAAGTATGAAGTTTTCCATCTCTCCTTTTTTTCTTTTAGTCCCTCCCTTCCTTTCTTCCTCCCTCTTTCTTTCTCCTCCTTCTTTCCCATAAGAATTCTTAAGCAAGTGTGGCACAATTTTGATACTGACATTTCTTTGTTGCTAGACATACAAGTTTTGGTTCTATTCTTTTCCATATTTTACCATATATTTTAATTATTTTACATTTAAAAGTAAAATATTTTCTTAAGTATCACTTGCCTATAATGCTCTTTCCTCTTCACATTTTTTTCCATCTCTGAGCCAGGCTCTTAGTACTGCATGCCTCATCACCACTGGAGTACCTTATCCAGACCCCTGGATTCTCAGGCTATCCAGCTGGCATATTGCTTCCAGGATATTCCTAAAAATACTGTGAAGCAGGTAGAGCAAGCATCAGGAAGTCATTGATTTTATAGATAAAGCCCTTTGTTCAAGGCTTTATAAGCAAAAATATGTCTTAAACCACTGGACTCCCATCCAGTGTTCATCTTGTTATTACACATTGCCTTAAATTATTTCATGTCTTTTCTATCTTGAAAGATAGTCCAAATTCATTGTGCATGGTACACACACATGATGAAGATCAGCAGCAGGGCAGATAGATTTCACCTCTTCTGTCAACTTAAATTAATGAGTCATTCTTGTCTACATTATGAATTTCAGGTATTCATTGGGGACCAGCAAAAAATCACATCCTGATTATATCTCCAGAGCTGGATCTATAGGGTTCATGCCTCATAGTTCCGTTCCAGGCAGTGAGAGCCATATGGAAGGGTTTATGCAGTGGTTATTCCTGAGTTCTTGAGTATAAGATGTATTTGTGTTTCCTTTTCCATGCACAGGCACATAGAAACAGACACATGACAAGCATGACTTGTCTCTTGTTTGATCTGTTTTAAACTTCAGACTACAACATTTTACCCTGATGTTCATAACCATTCTCAAGGCCTTGCTATGTTGTGAGTGAGACTTGCTCCATCAGACAGTTAAGTAGGCTGCCAATCCGGGTGATTCATGGGAGTTCTTAGTAGTTTGAAATCATACCTAATGCTATGCCCAATTAAATAATCAAACCATTTCATTTGCATTTTTCTATCAATTGCAATTTATCTCCCCCACCCCCTGCTCCGTGTTCCAATGGTATTAATCTAACAGAATCAGCCATAGCTTCCAGATTGTGTTTATTTTAAAGGTTGTATATGAAGAGGCTCTTAAAATCTCAATCTCGGCCTCAGTGTCATAGGAGTGATCTGTCTTTGTCAGAGACAATTCCTGGCCCCACTCCCCCATTCATCTCTGAGAAACAAAACCAAGGCTGGAGGTGATGAGCTGGCCCTGAAATCATCTCCTCTAAGTCATAAGGTCCTTTTCCTCTAACCCCTCCACATAAAATCTGGGGTGTGAAGTCTTGCTCTGTTGTCATATCCATCAAATGTCTTACCATCTATTTCCATTATGACTGCTGAGCACAGCTGGGCTTAATGATCTCTTCCTGAAAAAATGAGTAGGAATGGAGGGCATACAGAGCCAGTAAGGAGGGATTAGAATGCCTTTCTCTCTACAGCAAACACCTCATAGAGAGGAAAAGTGGTAATTTCTTTTTTATTCCTACAATGAAAACCAAGCTAATAAACCACAGACCCTATATTCTACAAGAAAAAAGGAAATTACAGTAATTTCTTATATTTAGAACTCCCACTTTCAAAGTACCTCAAAGCTTTTAATAGGCTTTTTCTCAACCTCACATCTTCCCTGCTGTAATGGAGCGTCCTTGAACCATGTGTTAAGGAATTTTATTCTTTTATAGGTTGTTTCCTTATTTTCATGCTTCCAAAGCACATGGCCCACAGACACTAAGTCTTTCATGGTGGGAACGTTTTGTTTCTATTTATTTATGAGTATTGATCTTTCTGCTCCCTGGGCCTTTAGGATTCTTTCACTATGGTTTATTTTTAAAGTTCTTTTCTAAAAATTTTACTGATGTTCTCTTAGAACATTATCTGATGCTTGCTTTAGAGGTCAAGCTCAGAGAAATGGAGACAAATGGCCTCAGTAGCTACAAATCCCAAGACCTAAGCTTGAGTCCCGTTTTAATACATTATTTGACCATGAGTAAAATTAACTTTTTTGGGGGTACTAATTTAACTGAAAATTATGTGGTTTTCTCTTTTTTAAAAATTTTTATTGATTTCAGAGAAGAAGGGAGAGGGAGAGAGAATAGAAACATCAACGATGAGAGAAAATCATTGATCAGCTGCCTCCTACTGGGGACCTAGCCTGCAACCTGGGCACGTGCCCTGACCAGGGCTCAAACCTTGACCTTCTGGTTCATAGCTTGATGCTCAACCACTGAGCCATGCCAGCCAAGCATCACCTGATTTTCTTTTTTTAATTACAATATTTTATTAAATGATAGCATGGAAGTCTCAGTGAACTCCATCTGTGTACACCTTTCTCTTGCCAATTCTGATTCCCCTGTTCTCTGGGAAGCTGCTCTTTCTTGCCCATCAACCCAACTTTCATATTTGCCTTCCATTTCAAAGCAGTTGTCTTAATAGGTTTTTTGTTTTGTTTTGTTTTTTAGTTATTTTCTCTGTTACCAATTAGATAAATAATATTTTTTCTCAGTAAATTGAATAAAAATGATTTGAGTACTTTATTGTGCTGTGGCTGAGTAGCATTTACATTTTTTAACTCCCTTTGTGTTGGGGGGATATTGAGCATTGCCATATGGTGCTCACACCATTTCCCCTCTAGTTATTCCTGCAAAGGTGCAATGAAACTTGGTGTTCTGCATCTATGTTCTGAGATAATTTTACAGACTGAATTTATGAACAAAGACTTCTTATTGTCTTTAGGATGCAACTTGATTAAAAACAACTAAATAAAAGAACAAAGGTTTAAAATATATTTTTATCACGGGGATGTCAAGTTCAGCATGGAATATATAGTCAATATATTATAATAACTATGGATAGTGTCAGATGGGTACTAGACTTATCAGGGTGATCACTTTGTAAGTTATATAAATGTCTAATTACTCTGTTGTACACCAGGGACTAATATAATATTGTATGTCAACTATAATTGAAATATGAAAAATGATATAAAAATACATATATATTTTTATTTTTATTTTTTTGTTTCTGTGGGTCATATTTTCCCTATAAATCTTTTCCTTAGACTTTTAAATCAGCTATGCTCTTTCTGGAAGACCATTGCCTTCATATCACTTTATAAAATATGCTCATATTGGCATTTGAAGCACATGCAGGATACCTGTCTTTGCAGAGGGAACATGGTGGGCTTTTTAGTTTTCTCTCCCTTTGCTCTCTTTTCTCTTCCCTCACCCTACAGCGGCAGGTTGGATTTTAGGGGCTAGAAGAGCAAAGGTGCCAGATGTTGTTGCTGGCTTGGCAACCTGAGAAGATGGCTTTGTGCACTTCGGACCTGGCAAGTATTGAACAGCAACGCTCTGGGGGTGCCTTCCTGAGCTGTGCTCCTGGGGGTGCTCTCCTGGGCCTTTGGATGTGGAGAGTATGATTTCCTCTGAATGCCTACTGTCTTTGGAAATTCAGGCCACACAGACCATGTTTAGTAGCAAAAGCCAGGCCAAAGGGCAATATGCATGGGCCATTCTAAGGTAGACACAGAATCACTGAAGTGTTTAACTCTAGAGTTCCTTCCCATTCGGTATTACCCAAAGCTTATTATCTAAATGTTCGGTTTCCACTTTTTATTTTTGGTCAATAGGAGAACCGATTAGAAGAGTATGGATGCATTTGGTTTCCTGAATAACTAGAAATATACTTGAGGCCCAGGGATCTTACCTCTTTGTCACCCAGATCCACTTCCTACAAATCCATGACCAGTGAGAAGTGGATTGACAGCAATCATAATGTTGTTGCTAATTATTCTTTTACATTTTTAGAATTCAAGGCTTTATGGTTTTAGAGCAGTATTAGGTTCACAACAAAATTGAGGGAAGGTACACAGATTTTCCATGTACCCTCTGCCCCAAACATGCATTGCTTCTCCCATTGTCCACATATTACACCATAATGAGACATTTGTTACAACTGATGGACCTACAGTGACACATCATAATCACTCAAAATCCATAATTTACATAATGGTTCACTCTTGGTGTTGTACATTCTATGGGTCTGGCAAATGTATAATGACATGTGTCCATCATTATAATATCATACAGAGTATTTTCACCACTCTAAAAATCCTCTGTGCTCTACCTCTCTGATTATCCTCAATCTGTAAGTGGAGAAACTGATGCAAATACAGTAAGTCTGGCTCGAGAGCCTAAAATCTTCAACTCTACACCCTAGTGTTTTTCTTAGATTCAGTCTGAAAAGTATCAGGAAAAATCCATGATGGTCTCTTTTGGCTTCTCTGCCTATTACTAGATCTGCATCTGCATCCAGAGATGCAGAGTCAAATAATAAGAATGTTTCCATTGGAAACCCGTGGTGAGAGTGGGAAGAAAGCATCATAGAGAAGGACGAGGGAGGAATGCTTGATAGATGAAACACTGGAGGCCTCTCCACTCCCGACATTCTCATGGAGTAGTTGTGTGGCATTTGCTTAAATGCATTAATGATGGGAAAACCACTGCCTCCAGATATAAACATTCTGAAATACTATTTCTGACAATTTCCCTCTGTGCTTTATATCAGATAGGAGATGCTGCTGTTTCATTAGTTGAAATGCATATTAAACCTAGAATCCTTTGCTTTCTTAAAGCTTTTGAAATGGCAAATCACACTCTAAGAGCAGCAGGACTGAGGGATTTGGAGAGCTCTTATGGTGCATTTGTTGCCAGAGGAACGGAAAATGAAAAGACCAACAGTGTAATATTTCCAAGCACTTGAACTCCAAAGAGTTTTGTTTGTGAGAACTTTGTTTTACCGTTTTTGTTTTTTTTCTTTAAATAAAGGCTCAAGTCCAAGTAATTGCGATAACTTTGTTTAAACAAATAGAGGGAAATCATAGATGACTTAATTTTTTATGGATGCTAGGTAGCATATTGTGAATGCAGAAAAGGACTCTGCATACCCTTTTGTGAAGGAAATTGACATTATTTCTCACTGTGTGTGTGGGATGTGTGTGTATGTGTATGTGTATGGAGTGGAAGGTTCTAGAAGAATGTGCATGGGTAAACAGCCTTCAAGGGGCAATGAGGAGAGAAGTGGCTGTGGTAAAGTCATATCTTGGATTTGCCCTTCTGAACATCTCTGTGGTTTTGATTTCCTGATATTTCATTAAAAGCAAGATGCTTCTCAGTGTCTGTAGGACAAATGGGAAAGAAGTTTTTGAACTGTAGCTTTAGGAAAGCACTAGACCAGGGTTGGAAAACCAGATTTGATCCTTGGTTTTGAGAGTTTATAATGTGGCTTTCTTTCCCTCTTTATTAAGTGATTATAATGTGCCAGCTATTGTTCTAAATATCTATAACAATAAAAGCGAAATATGCTAATTAGACCGAACGTCCTTCCGGGACTAAGCCGGGGCTGCAGCAGTGGGATTGAGGCAGCCGCCCATGGCTATGATGGAGGAATTCAGGCAGCCGCCCACGGCTGTGAGAGAGGGATCCAGGGATCCAGGCAGCCACCCATGACTGCAAGGGAGGGATCCAGGCAGCCACGGCTGCAAAGGCCTACTCTTGCACGAATTTCGTGCATCGGGCCTCTAGTAATTATATAATCAGCTATATATTACAAATTTAATCCATAAAACCACCTTTGAAATGCTGCTTTGTTTCACCAGTTTAGAGATGAGGAAATAGACACGTGAGTTTATTTTTGTGTATGGTGTAAGTTGGTGGTCTAGTTTCACTTTTTTGCATGTATCTGTCCAATTTTCCCAATACCATTTATTGAAGAGACTGTCTTGACTCCATTGTGCGTTCTTGCCTCCTTTGTCAAATATTAATTGGGCATAGTGGTTTGGGTCAATTTCTGGGTTCTCTATTCTATTCCATTGGTCTATATGTCTGTTCTTGTGCCAGTACCAGTCTGTTTTGAGAACAGTGGCCTTGTAATACAGCTTGATATCTGGTATTGAGATCCCACCTACTTTGTTCTTCTTTCTCAGATTGCTGCTGCTATTCGGGATCTTTTTTTATTCCAGATGAATTTTTGGAGAGTTCTTTCTAGATCTGTGAAATATGCCGTTGGTATTTTGATGGGGAGTGCATTGAATCTATAGATTGCTTTGGGTAGTATGGACATTTTAATGATGTTGATTCTACCAATCCATGAACAGGATATATTCTTCCATCTGTTTATGTCTTCCTCTATCTCTTTTTTCAGTGTCCTGTAGTTTTCAGCATACAGGTATTTAACCTCCTTAGTTAAGTTTATTCCTAGGTATCTTAATTTTTAAATCCTTTTTCCTCTTTTCTGCTATCAAAATTGTATTATTTACTTACAAGTGACAGTGAGCTAGTTTATACTAAAGTGTTCAGCGAGTTCTAGTGGACTGATTCAGTGGTGCTTTCCTCAAACTATTGTTGTGTATGAATGGTCATAATTTCTTCTGAGCATAATTTATGCTCCAAGTAGTATGCTGTGCCATATATGCACCACCTGAAAACATTGCAAATACTATCCTATCTAATAAAGAGGGAATATGCTAATTGACCATCACTCTGTCACAAAGATGGCTGCACCCACAGCTGAAGCCAAGTTCCCATAAGGAGCCTTAACGAGCAATCAGCAGGGACCTGAAGCTAAGCCCTCCCCTGGCCCTGTAGGGCTTGACAGGGGACCTCAGGCCACACCCCCTGCCCTGGCACCAGGCCAGGGGACCTGAGGCCATGCCCCCGCCCAGTGGGGCTTGATGGGGGACCTCAAGGTGCGCTTCCTGTCCTGGTGCTGGGCTAGGGGACCTCAGGCTGCTCCCCCCACCCCAGCACCAGGCTGGGGGACCTCAGGCTGTGCCCCCCACCCTGGCACCAGGCCAGGGGAACTCAGACCGCACCCCCCGCCCCAGCACCGGGCCAGGGGACCTGAGGCTGCGCCCCTCTGCCTGGCTGGGCTTGACAGGGCACCTCAGACCACACCCTCTACCCAGCGGGGCTTGACAAGGGACCTCAGGCCATGCCTCCCGCCCCGGCACCAGGCCAGAGGACCTGAGGCCATGCCCCCCGCCCAGCAGGGCTTGATGGGGTCCTCAAGGTGCGCTTCCCATCCTGGTGCTGGGTTAGGGGACCTCAGGCTGTTCCCCCCGCTCCAGCGCCAGGCTAGGGGACCTCAGACCGTGCTCCCCACCAAGTGGGGCTTGACAGGGGACTTCAGGCCATGCCCCCCACCTCGGCACCAGGCTGGGGGACCTCAGGCCACACCCCCCGCCCCAGCACCGGGCCAGGGGACCTGAGGCTGCACCCCCCTGCCTGGCGGGGCTTGATGGGCGACCTCAGGCCATGCTCCCCACCCAGCGGGGCTTGACAGGGGACCTAAAGGCATGCCCCCCACCCTGGTCTGGGCTGGGGGACCTCAGGCCATGCCCCCCGTCCTAATGCTGGGCCAGGGGACCTGAGGCTATGTCCCCTGCCTGGCAGGGCTTGACAAGGGTGGGACTGGCCAGGTCTGGATCTAGCCCAATGGGGATGGGGGCTGGCTGGGTCTGGGTCTCATGCAATTTTGAGACACATGTGGGTGGACGGGGACTTGACTCTGGGTTCTGTGGTTCACCCCAGACTCTGACAGGAGGAAGGTTTTCATATACATTTACTAATTTTCTTTCATCTCTGACACTTCTGTTATAGAGAAAGGGCAAATAGTAGTATTAAATTATTTCCTCAAATTAATCCCCTTTTAATGTGCACGAATTTCATGCACCAGGCCACTAGTGATGTTAATATTCTCCTTCCACTTGGAGAACCTGTGGCATGGAAAATGGAAATATTTCCCAAGGTCAGAACTGGTAAGGGTAACCAGGTAGGCATCCCTCCTCTTTCTACCACAAATCCTCTTGTTCCATATTTTCTTTCCCTACTGTAACAGTGAAAGTAGTTTCCCTACTCCTAAAACCAACACTCCACCTATGCTCTATATTGCATCTCCTCTAATCCACTCGAGGATTTAGCTTCACAATTATTCCCTTTCTGTCCTGCATCAACAATTTCTCCTACATTAGAAAATTTCCAATAGAACAGAGTCATGATCTAGGGCTCTTCATATTAAAAAAGTCCTCCTTTGACCCCTAGCCATCCCTTCCTTCATTTCTCTTCTCACCAATAATGGTAGAAGTGTTAAAAGATGTATAATAACTTATTCTCTCATTACCTCACTCTAATCAAGCTTTCAATGAAATTGCTCCTATTAAAGTGGCTGTGACTATTTTCAAAGCCACTGTCACTTTGGTGATTTCTTCTTACTTGACATAGCAACTAATCTGGAATGTAAAGTCCATCAGGTACCAAGTTGCCACTTGCAGCTTGTTAGTCTATTGCTATCCTTGTAGCAAAACCACTCTTTTAATTACTATAACTTTATAGACATGCTGAATATCTGATGGAACAAGTATTTTTTTTTTCTCTCAGTTACCTGCTTGTTTTTTTATTTTCCTTTTCATCTTTCTCTTCTAACTCCTCCTCCTCCTCCTTATTCCTCTTCAAATATCATTTTGTCAAATTTAATTCTTTTCAAAATAATTTTAGGTAGGGTATTTTAAAGTTCAGTGAAAAGCCTTTTGAGAATTTTTGTTGAAATTGCATTAAATATAGATATTAATCACCATCTTTGTGATTTTGCTATCACAAAAGGATGCCTATATATGAATACTAGAGGCCTGGTGCACAAAATTTGTGCACAGGTAGGGTCTCTAGGCCTTGCGATGATCAGGGCCGGCCAGAGCCTTCCTTCATTCCACGCTGCCCCCTGGTGGTCAGTGCACGTCATAGCAAACGGTCGAACTCCCAGTCAGTTGAACTCTCAAGGGGACAATTTGTATATTAGCCTTTTATTATATAGGATTATAATATTCCTGATATTAAATCTGTAAGTCTTCCCTTTTTTTAGATCAATCATACTAGATTATGTTTTATTATTCTGTTCAAAGAACAAATTTTATTTTTAGTGATTTTTCATTTCACTAATTTGTCCTCCTTTTATTATACTTAATTTTAACCTACTTTATTTTTTACTATCTTATTCTTTAACTTTGTCAGTTGAATGATAACCTCATTTCCATTACATTTTTTTTGCAAAATACACAATATTATTTATTCCTCTCTTGAGATTTCAATATGTACATCCTACAAAATTTGATGTCATGTTTCACTTTATTTCTGTTTTAAATATTTTATAATATTCATCATAATATTTGATCAATAAATTATTTAAAAGAACAAAATGTATATATTTTCAAATACATGCTATTCCTAATTATATTTTATCAATTTCTAATGTCATTGCCTTATTAGAGAACATGGTAATGGAATACAAATTTTTGCACTATAACCCCTGGTCAGATAAATTATTTTTCTTCCTGGGGAATAAAAGAAATAAACAAATGCTACGAATGTTACAATAATGGTTGATCTGTGTAGGAAAGTGATCCTTTGAAAAGGGGGAGAAACATCCCCAGTACCCAACACTGCCAGGTTATCTAAATGGAGAATTCCACCACTACATGTGAAATCCCACTTTCTCACTGCCTGCTGTTTCTTCCCAGATGGAGGAATGGGTGAGGGCCAACAGAGAGAAAGCAGGCGAAGTCTCCTGGTTCAGACCTTTCAAATTCTCAGTGTGTGGATGTGAACACCTGTGTTGACACACCTGAACATAATTTTCTTTAATGAACACTCCTTTTTCTCTCCAACCACTCTCTACTAGAATACCACCTGTCATCTCAGGAAAACCTGAGCTGATCACAATTGCTTTAGCATCCGAAGGAAAAATGAGAATTTCCAGCCAGAATGAAAGAAAATGATTTGAGTGGATACATTCTGAATTCAAGGAAAAGAGAGTTTGTTCTACATTGTTTGTAAATCAGCTTATTATTTGGAATATAACATGCCAGTCAGCCCCAAATGTGCTGTCTTATCATAATAAACTCTGTGATACAGAGGTGGGCGTGAGAGGACTGGGAAGGGTAAGACAGTGGCTTCCTCACGTGTACATAGGCCAGGAGGACCCCATGCTTTCAGAGGCCCTGTGCACTAGGGTCTGCTTTACCCTGCACAGCACAGTTTGACTTAAAAGTGGCAAGGCTTGCATGTGAGTAAATCCATCTAGTGTTGTTGGTTGCACTAGAGCAGTGGTCGGCCAACTGCGGCTCGCGAACCACATGCAGCTCGCGAGCCGCGGTTTGCCGCTCTGTTGACAAGTGAGTTTGCCGACCACTGCGTAAGGCCCCTTACCCAGAAGTTTTGACTTCAGGTTAAAGACATTAGTACATTATTAAAATGTTTTTTAAGTGTTTTTCCCTAAGGCAGTGGTCGGCAAACTCATTAGTCAACAGAGCGGCAAACCAGGGCTTGCAAGCCGCATGTGGCTCGCGAGCCGCAGTTTGCCGACCACTGCACTAGAGTAGTGATTGTCGACATTTTTCATCTCATGGCATACAAACTAATTACTAAATAACATTCTGTGGCACACCAAAAAATATTATATTTTTTGCCGATCTGACAAAAAAAATTAGGTATAATTTGATTCATTCACCTTGGATGGCTATTGATGTGTTGGCCGTTGTCATTTTTTTAAGGGAAAAGAGGGTAGTGCCCCTGGCTACATAGTCAGGTGTTACAGAAGACCAGAAAAAAAAACAAGCCATGCTTAGAGAAAGGCAGTTACACTTCAGTAAGGGCAGGGCCAGAGAAAAATGTGCCTTTCAAATTCTGCCCCCTCCCCCCCCCCCCCACACACACGGAGGAAACCTTTTCTATTTATACTTTTCCTAGCTCTACATGCTGGGAAGGGGCCATGAGACCATATCTCAAGGCCTGGCCTGGTGTCAGCACTGACAACTCTGTCTGAGGCATAGTCCACAGCCTCTCAGGAATGGGAGTAGTCTTATTTTCCTTATTATTTAAGCAAGCAAGCGTTTACAGAAGCCAAAATAGCAGGGTTAAAATTTCAAACAGCAGTTTGAAGATGGATGCTTCATTCCCCACTGGTTTTATGTACATGAGTCAAATCATTGACTCTTTTGGTCATTGTTGGCGAGGGAGTTATATTGACCCATGAGGACTATAAGCTTGATAGAATTAATTCTCTGCTGAATAAAGTCAGTGGGCCTGTTTATAAGATAAGGGCCCAGAATGAGGGCCAGGACTAATCTTTAGAGGGTCCAAAGAGTCCTGGACTCTCTATTTTGCCCAGGCTGTCTTAAGCCAGGTGTGATGAAGCCATGTCGGGATCCCATCGACCTTGACTGCCATGGAGGTGGTTCTTTCCAGGTAGGAGTCAGTCCTTGTGTGGCAAATTTCTTTACCCAAACAGAGTCACCAGGGTGGAAGGATGGACCGGATCAGAATTGGTATAGGCAGAGTACCTTGGACATGCTTCTGGACTGCTTTCTGGGTGGACTGTAAAGCCTGTAAGAACTTGAGTAAAGATTGGTTATGGATTTCAGCTTTTCTAAATTGGGTTTCCATGTAAGCTGGTGAGGTGGGTAGGTCAGGGTTTGGAAGAGTCATTAGAATCTGTAGAGGCCCCACTGGTTTAAGGGCAGCCTCCCGGGCTGCTTTATCTGCAGCCTCATTCCCTCTTGCTTCTGGGGAGTCCCCTTGTCTCATATAGGTAGAGATGGAAAGACTTAATTACATCTGGTAGTGCTAGTTGGCCCATCGTCCTTGCACTGCTCATATCTGTCTAACTGCCTAATATATAACCTCAAGGATCCTGGCTCTGAATTCTTTTAGGGAAAATGGACGTCAGTGGGCTCTTCTAGCTACTTCCTGCTGAGGCGGGTCAGAGGTTTCTCTCAGAGCCAGGAGATCCTTGCTGTCTGTCAGGGGGGCAATGAGTCCTGGGCACAGAAGGAGGTGGGCTTGTGACCTGGCGGAGACAAACTGTAACAAATGGTCTGGTGGAAGGGAAAGAAAACCTTTCAGTTTTAATAACTTCTATTGAAATGGAATTTTTCTCCTCAAAATTACCCCTATGTTTATAAAAAGAGCCAAATTAAGACATAAACATAACAAGAATGGTAACTGACTACCTTTGCCGGAATTTCATGATTGAATCTTAATGTGCGCAGTAGGGCCAGGAAGCCAAGCCATCCAGCAGCCGTCAGGCCTGTCTGTAGTATCTGCTGAGTTAGGTGAAGTCCTTCCCTGTAGTGGCTCTACCCGGGCCCAGGCCCTAGGCTTCAAGACCCATCTCAGCCCTCCTACTCATCACGGCTCAGAATGCGTGGGGGTCCCACAGGGATGCAGAGGTGCCCTTATTGCTCCCCTTGTACTCTGACCAACCGCCAATGATGGTAGGGTATGGGCCTGATGCTCCAGCACCAGGTATTTTCAGGGCTACCAAGCAGGATACCAGACTTTCTCCATGGCACTCTTATTGGCTTCAAGTCTTCAGAGTTCAGGCAGGGCTCTTTAAAACATGATACTCTAGTCAGTTTTTGGTTAATAAAACCACTATTAGAAACTGGTCTTATTGAATTTATGCAAAGAAATGGATTGCCATGATTTATTTATTAAGTGTTGCCAAATTTCAGAGGAATTGTATAAGGAGAAAAATATACTGACCTGCTTTAAGATAGAATTTTCCTTGCTAGTTCTTTTTATGAACTTTCCAAAGTAATATTTTCTGAATGTATTATAACAAACAGAAACTGTTAGATTTCTTTTATCAGTCCTTTCCTAAGTACTTTGGCATAACTATTTACCCTCTGTTTAGGGAGGCAGAATGTAAATTATTTACTCTTCCTGGCCTGTATTATTTGATTTTCTTTCAACATTTCTCTTCTCCTTCTTATTACATACACAACCTTTATAAATTTTACACTTCCAAATTAGCCTTCAAACCTTCTTTCCATGTCCTTTAAAAATGCATAACCATGCCTCAGACCTTCTACTCAGTATTCCTTATTCTTTGAAACCTAAATCCTTTAATGATTCCTAAAAAGTAAACAGCCAGAATTTCTTAGATTAATATTTATGACTTAGACCTTCTGTGATAAAACTAAGAGCAGGTAAAAATATTTCTTTTTGAAAGACAGAGATTTTTAAAACTTAAACTAGTTGTAACATTAAAGATATTAGATCTTAAAGTTCCTTTGCTAAATATTCCACCACCACCCAAGAAGTACCCAGTAACCCCACCCTGCCAGGCTCAGACAATGAGATTTTCTTTATGTGTATTGGAAGGGTTAAAAAGAAGAAAACAGTGCAGAGGAAGATCCACTGTGTTTTGCAGAAAGCCTTGAGTCTAGGATAGTTCAGATAAGTAAGAAACCAAGGACGCCAGCAAAGCGTGTTGTAGCCAGCAAAATCAACAAAAACCTATCTCTCCTGGCTCTCCCCGCCGATGCCCCCCCTTTTCTGTATTAACTATTTACTCTGTCCTTAGCAGGGGAAATAAGGCAAGTGGTCTGAGATCCTGTATAACCAGGCTTTTTACACTTATGGAACAGCTTCTCTCCCTCCCATATATTTTCCTTCTTTACTCAAGGTCCCAGAGGATCTCAAATCCTCCTCCTCCTTCACCACTTCTGATATCTCCAACCATCCCCCTGTCCCCCAGCCTAGGGCTTCTCTATCTCAGCAGGCTGAGAGTGAATTCCACCACCTCTACCCTTTCTCACACCTGCTCTGGAGCAGTTTTCGGCTCTCTTCCTCCCCCAGAGACCCACTGTAAATCTATCAGGCAGGTCACAGTTCTCAGGACCACATGATTCTCTGTTTGCTAGCAGGGCTGAAAAAGGCAGCCTACAAAGCAGTTAATTATGACTAATCTTAACCTAACAAGCTTTTGTTTAAACTTCTCTGGATTGGCAACCTTCACAAATTTTATACCCTTAAATTAACCCTAGAATTCCAAAATTTTAAACTAACACAGCAAAATTATAAATCAAGGAAAAACAATGAAAAGTTCTCTACTGTCTTCCCCCTAAAACAGGGTTTGCACTGTCTTTCACACAGACTCTCACACTTTTATTTATATACCAGACAGTCTGAGTTTTTTACTTCTACCAGATATTTACTCAGAGTTTAAACAGTCCACCTGACTCCTGATTAATTGCCTGAGGAAATCCTTGACTTCTGGGGAGGTGATCAAGCTCCCCCTTCCACTCACTTGGAGTGCGCCTGACTGATAGGGCCCCTACCTTACCGATTCTGTCGACAGGTCCAGAAGTGTCTGTCCACTCTCTCCAGATGCTGGCTGGGTCCTAGGCTGAGGTCTGGGAGTGCCCAGAGTCCCCTGGTTCAATTCTGGTAAATCAGCAGAGTGGTGCCTCCCAGAGGCCTGTCCAGCTCCCCTGGGCCCCAAACCCAGTCCACTCACCAGAGGCCAAAAGGCCAGCATGTTTGGCCTTCTTCCCAGTCAGGGAACCATTATGTTACAGAAGACCGGAAAAAAAACCAAGCCATGCTTAGAGAAAGGAAGTTACATTTTATTAAGAGCAGGGCCAGAGAAAAATGTGCCTTTCAAATTCTGGCCTCCCCCCCTCCACACATGGAGGAAACCTTTTCTATTTATTCTTTTCCTAGCTCTTTTGTCTCCCAAATTTGGAATGAGACTTCGGGCCTTCTGGGAAAGAAGGCCTACGTGCTGGGAAGGGGCCATGAGACCATATCTCAAGGTCTGGCCTGGTGTCAGCACTGACAACTCTATCTGGGGCATAGTCCACGGCCTCTCAGGAATGGGAGTAGTCTTATTTTCCTTATTATTTAAGCAAGCAAGCGTTTACAGAAGCCAAAATAGCAGGGTTAAAATTTCAAACAGCAGTTTTTATATAAGATGGATGCTTCAAGGTATCGCATGCTTTAAAAATTCTTATGGCACACCGGTTGAAAATTGCTGTACTAGAGCATAAAGTTCTCAAGAATTCTGGGGTTAACTGGGGCAACAGAAGTAACTTTCTGTAACTGTTTTCTAGCTTTACAGTAGAAATCATAATAATAGTTAACTTATACAGTTGTGAAGTTCCAATGAGACACTATAAACAATTAACAAAGTGCCTGGTACATGGCATTTTAAGTAGTATTGATATTATCATTATTATCTTTATTTATATTCTCACTTGTATAAAGAACTCAGGACCATGACCTTTTGTTTTCTAGTAAATATAACATATGTTCTGTGTGCCAGACTAAAATATGAGCACAGGGTGGACTAAAAAACACAGGATTTTTTGTACAGGTCCACTGTTCTGCCATAACTCACTTTTGCCCTAGGATATGTAATTAAAAGCCAGGAAATCAGCTCATGTCTTTTTCTTGACCCAGCCCTTCACAGGGTCCCAGCCCTTCACAGCCCTTCACAGATCTTCTTCTGCATCTCAGATAATGGTTTTGTCACCAAGAAAATGGCTCTTTGGAACCACAATTATTCAAATATACAGATTTGAATAAGCAAATCTGCCAAGACTTCTAATTTATGCCTCAGAAGTTGAAAGCTATAAGGAACCACATTACCTCTATTGCATATGAAAAAAATGTAGATTTAATTATACCATCCTTCTAAATGAAGTCACTCAGGACTCTTATTAGCACCAAACACTCGTCAGCATGATTTACAAGACCCTAAATGGTTGGTCTTGGTTCATTCTTACAGACTCATGTTTCCATGTTCCCTACCCTTTAGGTTATTCAACTCACCTGGCTTCTGATTTTGCCAAATTTTTCATATTGCCTATGATTTCTTATGGCAATTAAAAAAAATGCCTGATCCATAAGGATGGATTTGCATACAACACAGCAGTTTCTGAAATGAGTTTCTCCTCATTTGTAAACCAAACTTAGATAATGTTTTGCAAGTGTATTTTCATTTTCGTGTAGAAATTATGTCAAAGTAGTTCAAGAGTATAGTGGTATAACAGAAAAACTTTGCAATAAGATAATTTTTAAATTTCTCTTTTTAAACTGACACTATTTTACAGTTGATAGAAACAGGAGATGGGTGTTTATTATTGGCTAATATTAAAATGTCATGTGGCAGAGAAAATATGGAGCAAGTAAGACTGAAATCACTTTAAGATTCTTGACATTTGTTGATTCAAAAAATACTCAGGATTCCCTGACCACATCTTTGACTCCCGTTTTGATGGGATTAGTTGATCAGCCCTGGGTGGTAGCCAATGGGAGACCATGCTGAGAAAAGCAATTGATAGTGCTGAATGAAAAAAAAAAAAATTAAGTATGCTACTACTTTGCAAAGATTGAAGTACTTTTAAAACAAATTTCTGTTTCATAAATATTATGCAGTAAACAATACTTCTAGAGCAGCTATCATTAATCAGATCTTTTGTAGAAACCTAGAAATTCTTCAAAAGTTTTCTTTTGTGTAAAAAAACTGCCTTGCATGAAAATTGAATTAATACAAAGGGCCTAAAACTGCGCTGTGTAAAGGGGTAGTTGGATAGGAAATGACAGTTAGCTTTGTTTAGGACCGCTATAAAATGACTGTACGTGGCATGTTAATTGAAAAAAAAATTGTAATAATGATAACCTTTAGATTTTTAAGGTTTTTTAGAGAACAAAAGTTCAAGTTTGTTATCAAGATACTAGGTGGAATGTGCTTGTGAGATGTTGCTATGATCCATGACATATTATTAGGATAGCCATATTATTGATTCATGAAACAGAGGGCTTTAGAGTACTCCTGTCAGCAAATGTTAATGTTAATTGTAGAAACATACTTTTGATATAAAATTATCAATACAGTGGATTCATAGAGAGCAAATACTGACATAATTTATACATTTAAATATAGGTAGAGATTATCTCAGTCTAATATTCTATGATTGTGTATTGCTTTGTTACTAGTAACATTATGACTTTAGACTCCTTCCTCTATAATGAGTATAGCAGGGTATCAACGTAACCTTTTCCAAGTATTCAAGAGTTTTGTGATAGCTTTAAAAAAAATGGACAAAGTTAAAATGAAGATGAAAATAGCTTCTAGACCATTTAGATAATGCAGATGTCATTATAATTGAAGTCAGGGATGAAATGTAGACTTTGCTTGATTAAATTTAGCTCTGAACTTACTGGCCTGAAGGACAGAAATGGAAACTATCTTACATGATTCTCACCGATTATTAATTGGAAATATACAATGTTTCTATAGATTTTTCTCCCTCTTTCACAAACCTTCTTTGACTTATTCTATAAGCTATAAAGAATAGCCCATTCTATCTGACATTTTGTGTTTCTCCTTACAAATTTCTATCAAAATCTCTTTTATTCTGACAGTCTACCCTGCATTGGTGTAAAATAACATCACAGAACGAGTCTGTGTGGGAGGATGGAAGAGTTCTTCCAACGGTGATATTCCAAATATGCCATGGCCATAAGCATCAGAGATCCTTTATGTTTGTGTTGTTTTTAAAAAGATAGGGCTAAATATCCTGAATTTAAGTACTGGTGTTGATAGCTTTATTTTTATGAATTTCGATCAATTATTTGACTTCTTTGAGGCTCAATTTCCACATTTTTAATAAATTTATTCTAATAATATGTACCTTAACATTTGATTGTTATACTATGGTAAGGTATTTAAAAAATACTCAATGAATCAATGACTTTTTGAAAATTGTATGTATAGTCTTCGGCACACAGACTTTGAAAAAGGCTATTTATCATATATTTTCTTTCCTGCTAGGACCAATGTAATAGCTTAGAAAAAATATTGACCTGTTACACTAATATAAATTGTATTTTGTGGAAGGAAAAGCCTTGCAATAATTTCATTTAGTTTTCTATGCTTACAGATAGCTTACCACTGGAACTGAATACTTACAAGGAGGCAAGCCATTGATATTGAGCCTAAAACACTGCAACTCTGAGGAATCAAACAGCTTTCCTAGTTTGTTTTGCTATTTTCTCTGATTACTTAAGTGATGTCAGACAGCCTTCCTCCCACAGCCTATGTTGTAAAATGGGCATGCACTGTCTCAGAGAGCCTGTGTAAGGACGTGCATATGGCACCCATAACTGCAGTCATTCCATGAGTCTAAGAAGCAAACTGTTGTCTATACTGTTTTGCACGCTCCAAATACTTAGTATCTTTTGCAACTTTTTTTTTTAAGAGCCTAAGTGCTCTGATGTTCAAGAAATGGCATTCTGGGTCTAGTGCCACACAGCTCTGTGTATAAGATAATTCTCGCTTTAATTTCTTGTTCCTCATTATCCTTATGTTTGCAGGTAGCTGTGCTTCCAAGACTCCATTCGGGTCGTTCAACAGAAAGACTCCTTGAGGAATCAAATATTTCATGTCGATTTCTACTGAAGCTACATTTTAAATGAAATATCAAAACATAAGCTATAGCTTCATTTAGGATTCACTTATTCTCAGAGCCTTAAATTGGCCATTATCAAGGTCGCTAAGGCAGGATGAACTTTATCTTGCTGCATCTGAGCCTCCCTTGCCTCACAGTAACCTTGAAATATCACTGAGGAGAATGTGAGTGTCTCTGAACCCAGCATTTGATCAGATTTATTCCAAAGTGCAAGTTTACAATGATTTTACTTCTCCTTGAATGTAAAATTGTTAAAATTAACTATAAATTTCCATTTGTTATTACATTGTCTCTTAAATTTATAACATTGTTCCTTGAGTCATTTTATTAATTGCTTGAGCACTCATGTTCAGAGTAATTGTTTCTATAACTTTATTTTTTTCTCTATTCTTTTTTAAAAAATTACATCTTTATTGTTGAAAGTATTACATGTGTCCCCCCTCATCCCCCATTAACCTCTTCTAGCCCACCCCTGTCCTCTACCCAGGCCTTCACCACCCTATTGTCTGTGTCCATGGGTTATGCATATTAATTCCATTTATTAATTAGCTTTATTAATTCCATTTTTGCTTTTGCCTTGCTCCCTCCCATGGGGCAACCTCAAACCTTGATTAGTCATTTTAAAATCAATATCTTATAAAGGGAAAATTGCTTTTATAACTTACTTTACAGTGTTTTGCTACACAGAGCATTATTGATTTAAATGAAGAAATGCTAACTGTGTAAATCATAGGTAAATCTTATCCATGGCTTCTATATAGCAGACTCAGCATGCACGGGCTACTGCGTGGCAAAGAAAAACACATTACTAAAGTAATTTATCATCTACTTATTCTCCAAAATTTATTTGAAATTAGGCTCAAATCTGCTAACTGGCAGATTATTGTGCTATCCATTTGTTTTTGTGCTTCTCATGTTTGCTTATTTTTAATGACACATGATTTTAAGAGGTTGGCACTCAGATACTTTTAAATGTCCAATTAGAAATTACTTAGTCCATGATTAAAACAGTGACCTGCCATCCATTTGGAATGATTATGTGTATTTATTTTAGTAACATCTTCAGTCTTAACAGATACTTCATCCTCCTTTTCCTTTGTAGCACTGAGCCCTTGAGTAATGTGGATTTTCTTGTTTTCTTGTTATTCTCTATGCAAACTATGTCTCTAGGACTAGTCTTGAGTGACCTGTAGTTGTTTAGGCTCACTTTATGGCAGGGGTCCTCAAACTTTTTAAACAGGGGGCCAGTTCACTGTCCCTCAGACTGTTGGAGGGCCGGACTATAGTTTAAAAAAAAAAACTGTGAACAAATTCCTATGCGCACTGCGGGCCCGGGACGAGTCGGCTGCTAAGCAGGACAGGCAGCGGCACCCGGTGGGCCGGATAAATGTCCTCGGCTGGCCGCATGTGGCCCGCGGGCCGTAGTTTGAGGACGCCTGCTTTATGGGGTATGTTAGGGGTGAAAATGCCCTTCTAGTATTAGACTCTTTGGAAGATGGTGGAGCCTTCTTACAGTTAGGGCCCCTTTGTATGTAGATGCTGAGCCTGCAGAGGGCCATTCATTCTTAAGAGGACCAACATTTTTGGCTCTGGATGGTGATAAATCACATAATTCCAAAATTTTTGGAAAAGCAGGCAGAATATAACATAATGAGGTTAATTAATGAAAGCAACATTGAGAATGTAAAAATAAGTAAAGAAGGTAACTTTTGTAAAGTAAAAAATCAACCAAGAAAATATCCCATTTTTCACAAACTTTTTTCAAGCTTTTAGATGCCCATACTGCTTCCAGAATAAAGGCAAGAAAGAACTCTGTTGTTTTTTTTCTTCTTCTGTGAAACAATTTATAATTATTCTGCTAACTGCTGTAATTATGTGATTACATATAAGCATTGTTAGGTTTCTTTTGTTGTTTGTTTGTTTTTTAATGTGGAGTGTGCTTCCAAGTGCTACTGAGAGAAGCTGAGTCTCTAGAGTCAGATGTAGGTTTGTAACTCACTTTCATATCTAGCCGCTGTGTGGATTTGAGCCTCACAGGAATGATCTTTCTTCACTGGAATATTGAGAAGACTTACAAAAGGCAAATTCATCTTAGGAGCCTGGCATAGAATTAGATGGATATTAATTGTCCCTCTTACCCATTCTCTTCTCTATCAGAAATAAAATACAGTTGATTTACTCGGTCAGAGTGGAGGCTGATGGAGAAACACGGAGTAAACACTTGGACAAGCTTAAGGCTGATGGTTTTCACTAGTCCAGCCAGGAGAAGCCCATCCACTGAGAGAGGCTTAAACTAAGCAGAAACCAGCTGTTTAGAAAAGCAAAGAAATCATGCTCATTCAAGACACAGCAATGTTTAGAAACCTAATGATTTGCAAAACAATATCAACGTGGGATTTAAATACACCAAAACTGATTACTTAGAACAGCTGAGGGAGAAGAAATGAAATGATTGTTAACAGCAGTCCGGGTATAAAAACAGACCCATGTGATGGTTAATATTTAAAGGATTTCTTCCTCTCTTCTATTTACTACTTAATAGGATGTAATTTATTTATGTCTGAAAAAGTGAATGTGCTTTAATGCTTTGGGAGTCTAGTATGTGCTTGTTTGTTTTAAAATGAGCTGTGTGTCATGGTTATCTCCGCCTTCTGGAAATTTCATGAGTTTTCTAGGCTCTTCTAATAGGAAGCACTCCATGGATTAAAGATAAGGACATGGCACAAAATGCGAATTTAAAAAATAAAATAAAAAAGTAAAAAGCGATTTTCTAACAGTATTGGTGATTATGCTATACTTTGCAATAATAGTGACTCTGCTATAGAGTTTTGTGATTACCACACTTTATAGGAGAAGTGGGATTAGGGATATTACAAAATGAGTAAACAGCTGTATGTAAAATGTATGAGTGGTAGGCTCGTAGGATGTGGCAGAAACAGGAACAGCTATGAGAGACATTGTAATGTAATGAAGAGAAAAGTGGATGTGGAATCCCCTAGACCAGAGGTTCTCAACCTTTCTAATGCCGTGACCCTTTAATACAGTTCCTCATGTTGTGGTGACCCCCAACCATAAAATTATTTTCATCACTACTTCATAACTGTAATTTTGCTACTGTTATGAATCGTAATGTAAATATCTCTGTTTTCCGATGGTCTTAGGCGACCCTGCTAGGCGGCATTAGAAAGGTTGAGAACCACTGCCCTAGACCATTGTTTAAACCCTACCTCTACTACGTTTTCATTTAACCTCTCAGAGAGATGCCACCTGTAAAAAAATATAAAAAATGGATACTTCATCTTACGGCTTCCCGCTTCAACAGAATAACTGGTATCAGATTCGCATTCCTTTAGTAAATCAGTATATAACTAAACAAAATAGAACTGTTTGCATGTATTGAATGACACAATACTGTGACCCTTGAGAGAAGAAAAACACCCATGAATTCACCCCATGTTTTGTCTGGGTGCAGTTTCTGGAATATCAAACATGCTAGAATACCAAGAATATGCAGAAACCCAATATTGGCCATGCTGTGCAGCAAGTGAAGGTCTCATAAATTGCTGGTGAGTGTGTAAAATTGTGAAACCATTTTGGAAAACAGTTTAGTAGTTTCTTAAACAACCATACACACTCCTAAGTATGTATCCAAAAGAAGTAAAAATATGTCGACAAAAAAAAATTTTTGTAGGAATATCTTAGCGGATTTATTTTCAGTAGGCCCAAACTGAAAACAGCCAATTGTTTCTTATTCACACAATGGAAAAAAAAATATTTCATTACTGATACAATCAAGAAAGTGGGTGGATTTCAAAAACTTTATGTTGAGTGAAAGAAGCCAGACACACAGCAAAGCACATACTGCATTATTCCATTTATACTAATTTCCTTCAATAATAGACAAAACTATGCTGTAGAAATAAGGACAATAGTTACCTATGAGGGGTGAAATAATTGTAAGGGGACATGATGGAATTTTCTAGGCAATGTTATATACTCTGATGGAGTATTGATTATACTTGAGTATATGCCAAAACTCATCCAATTGCACACTTATGATTTGTGCATTTCATTTCCTGTAATTTTACCTCAGTGAAAAAATATATCTCTCACAAAGTCTTAGAATTAATATATGTGCATATATATGTATACATGGAGAGAGAGAAGCATAAGGCATTCAGTGAAACTTGAATTTTTTAAATATTTTCTTTTAATTCAAAAGCTATTTACACTCTAGTCCTATCTAATAAAAGAGTAATATGCAAATTGACCATCACTCCAACACACAAGATGGCCACCACAAGATGGCCAGCAGAGGAGGGCAGCTGTGGGCAATCAGGCCTGCAAGGGAGGGCAGTTGGGGGTGATCAGGCTTACAGGGGAGGGCAGTTAGGGGTGACCGGGCTGGCAGAGAAGGGCAGTTGGGGGGGACCAGTCCTGCAGAGGAGGGCAGTTGGGGGGAACCAGGCCAGCAGGGAGGGCAGTTAGGGGCAACCAGGCCAGCAGGGGAGGGCAGTTAGGGGTGACCGGGCTGGCAGGGGAGGGAAGTTGGGGGGGGGGACCGGGCCTGCAGGGGAAGGAAATTGGGGGTGACCAGGCCTGCTGGGGAGGACAGTTAGCGGCAACCAGGCTGGCAGGGGAGGGCAGATAGGGGCAATCGGGCTGGCAGAGGAGCAGTTAGGTGTTGATCAGGCTGGAAGGGGAGTGGTTAGGCGTTGATCAGGCTGGCAGGCAGAAGCGGTTAGGGGCAATTAGGCAGGCAGGCAGGTGAGTGGTTGAGAGCCAGCAGTCCTGTACTGTGAGAGGGATGCCCGACTGCCCATTTAGGCCCGATCCTGGTGGGCAGTCGGACATCCCCTGAGGGGTCCCAGATTGGAGAGGGTGCAGGCTGGGCTGAGAGACACGCCCCCATGCATGAATTTCGTGCACCAGGCCTCTAGTCAAATATAAATAGCATAGAGGATTGGGAGAATATCTCATTCATTTTTATCATTGATATCACATGATGAATGAAATTAATCTAATGCCATCAAGTTTAGTTTAGTGATAATTTATTTTATGATCACTGACAGTTTAAAAATAACAATATATGATCTATATCCCCAGGTAGCCAATTGTAGAAACATCTGAATGAATTATGGCATTGAAAACACATATACAGCCCTGGCCGGTTTTGCTCAGTGGATAGAGCATCGGCCTGTGGACTGAGAGGTCCTGGGTTTGATTCCCAGTAGGGGTTGTGCAGGAGGCAGCTGATCGATGTTTCTCTCTCATTGATGTTTTTACTCTCTATCCCTCTCCCTTCCTCTCTGTAAAAAATCGATAAAATATATTTTTAAAAAGATGGTGATAAAAAAAAAAGAAAACACATAGACAGATAATTTTGCCAAGTTGTAATATAATATTGAGTAAAAAACTAAAATACAGAACTTGCTATATATAATATTATACCAGAAGTATGAATGTTTGAATGTGTAATTTATGTCAGTGTGTGTATGTGTGTGCAGGGAGTATAAGTATAGTCAGAGAAAATGGAGAAAATATATTATTAACGTAATTACCTCTGGTGGAATTATAAATGAATTTAATTTTCTTTTTCATACTTTTGGGCATTTTTCCATCTATATACATACAAGCCTAAGCAACCAAATGACCAAATGACCGAATGACCAGTTAACCGGTCTCTATGACACGCACTGACCACCAGGGGACAGACACTCAATGCACAGGGTCAGGCTCCCTCCTGTCTGGATTGGGCCTGCAGAGATCCAGCTGAAACTGACTATCCAACATCCCCCAAGGGGTCCCAGATTGTGAGAGGGCACAGGCCAGGCCTAGGGACCCCACCAGTGCACAAATCCATGCACCAGGCCTCTAGTTATTTCATAGAAAGCAAAAATTATTTTTATTATAAGGAAAATATATAGTTTTGAACTATTTTTCAAACTTTATAGCACTTCCCAAATTCAAAGATTTCTTATGCATGAACCTGTTTAATTTTCACAACTGATTGCTGTAGGTAGGATAAGTGCAGTGATTCCCATTTTACAACTGAGAAATTGTATAGATGTAGCTCAGAAAGGTGAAGAGAGTAAATCAAGTTCAAATCACTGAATAAGTGGCAGGGCAGGGGCTAACACTTGCAATTTCTGATTTTTTTTTCTATACTTTGTTGATTCTAATCATCAATGAGACAGATGCTCTTGTAAGGTGTGTTTGTATTGAAGTCTTCCTATGAGAGTTTAGTAGAGCTTTAGTTGAGTAATTTAGTGGCAAAAGGGAGAGAGGGTAACAGTTCAATAGAAAAAGAAGCTGATTTGGAAAGGTAAATTTCCCATGCATGGGGTATAGTTGGAGGAGTTATCTATAATAATAAAAGCGTAATATGCAAATCAACCAAATGACCGAACAGCAGAATGACCGTCGGGACCACCTTCCGGACAACCACGCTATGACACACACTGGCCAGCTAGCCAAGGCAGGTGCAATGTGATTGGTCAGGGGCCCGCCATCACCCCATGATCACTCCAAAGAGGGAAGCCTAAGCTATCCAGCCAGCAGCACTGTGGCAGGTGGGTGGGGCCCCTTTCTGTGGAGGATCGATCTGGGGGCCCCGCAATCGATCGCCCCACAGAGGGAGGCCAAGGCCACCAGCCAGCAATGCTGTGGCGGGTGTGTGGAGCTGGCTAGTGATCACCCCACAGAGGGAGTCCCAGGCCAGCCAAGTGATCACACCCCACGCCTGTCGCCCACAGAGGGAGGCGACCAGTGGCTGGGGGTGGGGGGCAGTGCTGCACAGATGGCAAGCAGTGGTAGTGACCTGATCATCAGCCAGGCCTAGGGACCTTACCCGAAGGGTCCCGGATTACGAGAGGGCGCAGGCTGGGCTGAGGGACCTCCCCGCACCGTGCGTGAATTTCATGTACTGGGCCTCTAGTCGCTAAAATAAAAAAAATAAAGACACCCTGTCTGAGTACAAAGATGGAAATAAAAGCTGTTAATTGATTTTATTTTCTACTTCTTAGCTGTACCCTCCTCTTTGCTTGTAGCAGGGCTTTGCAGTGTCTGAGATTAATGAGATATTGTCATTTCTCCAAAATTTTATTTCATACTTTCTGAGCATACTTGCTGCCAGGTGTTTTTGGGAAGCCATGGGAAATACAAGCTGCAATTAGTAGCTATCTTAAAATTCAATTTTGCCAGAACATAGTGTTCACTAATAGAACTCAGAAGAACAATTTCATCTTTGCTCAATGTATTCTTCTGACAAAAGAATCCCTTCTGTCCCAGAATTCAAATCTCACAAGAGTGTAGTCTTTTAAAACCAGCTTTTCTCCAAACTTTCTGTCTTGGCATCATAGCTTTTAGTTGAAACTAACACATTTTGTTATATTCTTGGAATAGAGAGTAGAATCATTGACCGTGGATGCACAATTTATATTATTTGATTTTATTCTGAACTGAACTCTGTTTCTAGGTACTTACCCAAACTACCTATTTGTTAACTGTTTCCTAGTTAGTCTTAAGATCAATAGTCTTAATTTTTTCCCTGATAGACATAAGAGTTTTAAACAAATGAAAATATGTGATATGTTTTTGGAAAGATTGATGGCATCATGAAGTAGTAAATTCTGATACAATTTGTTTTGTAAATTTAACGTGATTTCAATACACTGAACATTCCTCAAGCCATATTAGTTGGTTATGAAGTCCACACACACAAAAAAAAATACACAAAGAAATGGCCATAAAAAGTAACCCAAAATACAAGAGCGTCCAAGGAGAGGAGTAGCCCTACCAAATATTAAAATATGCAGGCGTCCTCAAACTACGGCCCGCGGGCCACATGCGGCCCGCCGAGGACATTTATCCAGCCCGCTGGGTGCCGCTGCCTGTCCTGCTTAGCAGCCGACTCGTCCTGGGCCCGCAGTGCGCATAAGAATTTGTTCATAGTTTTTTTTTTTAAGCTATAGTCCGGCCCTCCAACGGTCTGAGGGACAGTGAACTGGCCCCCTGTTTTAAAAGTTTGAGGACCCCTGCAAGGCTATATAACCAGAAGCATGTGGTAGGTGGGTATGAAAGTTCCAACAGACTAATGGAATTCTATAGATTCAAGTATATTTAGAAATTAATACTTGATGCAGAGAAAGGTAGATTTTTTTAAAAATATACTTTTATTGATTTTGAGAGAGAATCATTGATTGGCTGCCTCCTGCATGCCCCACACTTGGGATCTAGCCCTCAACCCAGGCATATACCCTGACCGGGAATTAAACTGTTACATGCTGACTCATAGGTCAATGCTTAACCACTGAGACAAAATGGTTGGGCTAAAGGTAGATTTAAAAAAAATAAATGATTTGGGGATTACTGGATCATCATTTGAAAAAATTAAAACTAGATTTATACGTCACCTGCTCTGTACTAGGACAAATACCAAATGGAACAAATACCTAAATGTAAAAAACAAAACCACTTAAATTTTAGAAAATACTATTGGTAAAATACTTTATAATTTGGAAATGAAAAAAATCCTAATTTTTAAATTTTGAAGCAATAAAAACAATGGTGAATTCATTTAAAAAGACAAAATACTTTTTATGGGTTAAGAAAAAGAACAGGAACAAAGGTAAGAGGCTTACAAAGGGAATAATAATTGCAATTTATGTTACAAGCAGATACACAAAGAGTTACTGAAATACCTGCTAGCCCTCCATCTGATCCTTGCAGTTTAGCTAGCTTTACCAAGTGGGTGCATCACAAACCATCACAAATTCAAAACCTTTTTATAAGTGAAGGCATTAGTAATCACTATTTCATGTCAAAACCATAATGTCTCATCGAGGTTGTCCTGCTTCATGAGAGTTTTGCATCAACCCTGACAATTTCAGCCAGGGGTCTGGACGAATCTCCCACCTGGCTTCCTGTGAAGCAATTGCCAATACACGGCCACGTGGGTCTAATCATTAAAGAGTGGAAGTGAACGAAGAGCCAATGTTCAGATCTCAAGTTATATGGCAGGGTGCCAAGACCACTGGCCATTCTAAATTAGACTGATACTTTTACTGCTAACCTGACCCCTTAGAAGTCATTGATAGAGTCGAGGTTGTTCACAGTTGGTGACAAAGTACCGGGAACTTCACATTGGTGAAACGCATTTTAAAAAATAGAGTTTAAGTCACATCTCATGAACATTTTATTCTTGGTCTTTCTTCTGACCTTGCTAGCACAGTGACAACTGATGTCAATTGAAATCTGGCAGGACATTTAAATGCTAAGTCCATAATTTTAGTATTAAATTTCCATAATGCCTTGGCCATTGAATTTTGTACCATCCTTGCACTGGTTTTCTGAAAGCTAAGCATTGCTGGCTGACCCAAGATAACTTGCAGGCAGTTGGTCAATTAAAGAGAAACCCAATGATTGCATGTAACGATGGCTTCTTTTAAAACCTGATGGTTTAAGGAAGCTTGAACAGAATGAAATTACCTTCCTTGCTCAGTAACTTAGAACATTCTCTTTGCTCAGTGACACAAATCCTGAAGCAATTTGGTCATAAGAATTACCCAAGTGAGAGAAAAGTTGAAAATCAGCAAGTCTGTGTAAAAGTGGTTGGATTTTGTGGCTCCTCAACAGTGTAAAAAGAAGTAAGACTCTAAAGTGTAGTTATTTAGAGTCTGACTTTCGGAGGAATTCTTATATTAGCAAACTTCAACTCACCCAGCATTTAGCTGAAAATATCATTATTTTGAAAGGAGGGCATAGTATTGCATGCTTATCCCTTATCAGCAGTGATCTTCAGGGCGACTATGCATTCTATTACACAGGCAGAATTCATGCCTGGAAGGAACTTAGGATGCTTAGAGTCAATTGGATTACAAACCTTCAAGCACATATGTTTCTTTTGGTAGAAAGTCATTTTTTTTAACACAATGTGGGAAATATAAGCTAGGCTTCCAGGTTTATAATGCAAAATTTAAAGCAAAGTTAGTAGTTTTTATTTTTATTTTTGAGTGAGAATAAAGTAAAGCATGCTGAGATTAATAGATATTAAAATCTGAATAATGTGAAATCAAGAGTGGATACATTTTTCTTTTTAGTGTTGATCTAGTTATAAATAGCGTTATAACTTTACTTGCACAAAAAATATATATTAAACTTGTGTCTGAGAAACTTGTATAGACTTATAGAGCTTCCAAAAAATACCAGAAAGATATGCTGACACAGACATCTTGACTATCCAAGGCCATTGTAAAGATTTTTTCCTGATGGAGAGGAGAAAAATGGTGGTGGAATAGACAGACGTGTTCCGAGCCTTGTCCTGGAGCAAAAAGAAAGAACAGCTGAGGGTTGCACGAGGAGTGTTTGTTGGCAAGTTAAGGGACAGCTAAACTCCAGGAGAAGGTGGGGGACTGCTAGATGGGGTTTCCCTGACTGGGCAGACCCCAATGAGGCTGGGTCCCCTCCCGGAGCTACGGGCTGGGACGTGGAGACTGCGCCATCTTGAAAGGGAAAGTGGAGCTTATCAGAAGCCTGAAAATCCACAACTGCAGCACCCACCGAACAGCTGCGAGCCCCAGAACACCAGTCCCTAATTGGCACAAACACGCGGATTCAGAGGAGCTCTACACTCCACCATGGAAAGGTCAGATTTCGCCTGGGATAAGGAGAGAGAGAACTACATAACCAGACATCCAGAGAAGAGAGACCATGGGGAGACAAAGAAATAGCCTGCATATGAAAGAAAAGCAGGCATCACCAGAAAAGGAAGTAAACAAAATGGAGGCAAGCAACCTTCCAGAGAAAGAATTCAGAGAAATGGTCATAAGGTGGCTGAAAAGAATGGAAGACAAATTCGACAATATGAGCAAGAACCAAGAGGAAATGAAGAAGAACCAAGAAGAAATGAAAAATGACATCGCTGCTGTAAAGAACTCAATAGAAAGCATCAAGAGTAGACTAGAAGAAGCAGAGGACTGCATCAGTGAGCTAGAAGACAAGATGGGAAAAAATACCCAAGTAGAGCAGCTTCTAGAAAAAAATAATAAAAAAGCAAAGGGAGAGCCTAAGGGAACTTTGGGACAGAAAAACAAGAAAGCCTACTTTATGGGAGAACATATTTGCCAATGTTATCACCAATAAGTGTTTAATCTCCAACATTTACAGGGAACTCATACAAATAATAAAAGGAAGATAAACAACCCAATCAAAAAATGGGCAATGGACCTAAATAGATACTTTTAGAAAGAAAACAGAAGGAAGGCCAAGAGACATATGAAAACATTCTCAAAGTCACTAATCATCCAAGAGATGCAAATCAAAACAACAATGTGGTACCATCTCACACCTGTCAGAATGGCTATTATCAACAAATCAACAAAGACAAGTGCTGGCGAGGATGCAGAGAAAAAGGAACACTCATGCACTACTTTGGGAATGCAGACTGGTGCAGCCACTGTGGAAGACAGTATGGAATTTTCTCAAAAAACTAAAAATGGAACTTCCATTTGACCCAGTGATCCCACTTCTAGGAATATATCCCAAAAAACTAGAAGCTCCAATCAGAAAGAATATATGCACCCCTATGTTCATAGCAGCACAATTTACCATAGCTAAGATTTGGAAACAGCCTAAGTGTGCTCATCAGCAGATGTGTGGATTAAAAAACTGTGGTACATCTACACAATGGAGTACTATGCTCTGGTAAAAAAGAAGGAATTTTTACCATTTGCAACAGCATGGATGAAACTAGAGAGCATTATGCTAAGTGAAATAAGCCGGGCAGAGAAAGATAAATATCACATGATCTCACTCATTTATGGAAAATGATGAACAACATACACTGATGAACAAAAGCAGATCCAGAGACAAAGAAGCATCTTTCAGACTGTGAAACCTCAGAGGGAAGGTAGGGGAGGGTGGGGGTAAGGGGGAGAGATCAACCAAAGGACTTGTATGCATGCATATAAGCCTAACCAATGGACACAGACACTAGGGGATTGAGGGCATGAGTAGGGGAGGTGGGGGTACAATGGGGGGATAAGGACACATGTAATATCTTAATCAATAAAGAAAAAAATAAAGTAAAAATAATACCAATGGAAAAATATCCTTGGGTGAGGATTAAAAAAATAAATAAAGTAGTATCTTTTTATAAATATTGTTTATATATTGATTAACAATCTGACCCCAAGTATGAGGCTGGGAGATCATTTAAACAAAATATATCTTCATGTGAACTGTGGGATAAACTCGTTTGACTTTTTTTTTTTAGTGATTACTTCCAGGAAGACTTTCAAAGTCATTTGGACAAGGTGACTAATGTTTTACACGGAAGACAATTGGCCATACACATGGAAATTCTATTTATTTATTTATTTATTTATTTATTTATTTATTTATTTATTTATGTATTCATTCACTCACTCATTCATTCATTCATTCAATATGTATTGAATACCATCCTGTTCCCAAGCAGATGCTAGGTTCTAAAGCTGCACCGCCCGACACGGGAGCCACTACTCCAGGTGACTATCAAGCACCTGAAATGTGTCAGTGTGACTAAGGAAATAATTTTACATTTTATCTAACTTCAATTTAAAATACTTAAAGCAGTGTAAAATTTTTAATTG
Source organism: Plecotus auritus (assembly GCF_963455305.1). Taxonomy (NCBI): domain Eukaryota; kingdom Metazoa; phylum Chordata; class Mammalia; order Chiroptera; family Vespertilionidae; genus Plecotus; species Plecotus auritus. Next base: position 231,661,214 of record NC_137770.1, on the reverse strand, counting down.
ATCATAAATTGAAAGGTCAATGTTTTAGAAATATTAGTTTAAATAAAATATAGTAAAATAAGTTTCACCCGATTCTTTTGACACTGTTCAAATGGCCACTAAGGTATTAAATATCCAGGCCTTATATTTATTTTGGACAGTGTTATCTTTGGCGAATAAAATAAACATGGTCCTCACCATCATGAAACTTTAGTTCATGATTTATTATCAACTTTAGATGTGGAAGATTCCTTTTGATTACATAGCTTTAGCAATGAAGAGAAATTGCACTAAAAATGAATAGCTAATAAAATCAATTGAAAATAAAGAGTAAATAAAGAATGTTTGGATATTTTTGCACTAAAATATTTTTAAGAACCTAAGGGATCTTAAATGTCTAGATGAATGAGGTTTTACTCTTTTATATGGTTATACTGTATCCCATTTTATTGTAGCTTATTATCCAGTTTTTTATACTGGACAGAAAGTCTATTACTTTATAGAAGATTATAAAAATTATTAAAAAGTATTTATTATAATAGCTCTGTGAGATAAGCAGTACTCCTACTTTACAAAAGGAATATAGCTTTAAGTGACTACTCAACTTTTAAAAATTTATACAAACACAATGAACAGAGCCAGGATGCAAACTCATTATTAATAATTTCAAATTGTATACTCTCTCGCCTACCAAGAATCAGGCCCCTTGAAATTGGAGAAGAGGCCCTTCCAAAGCTATTTTCTGAAAATAATACTCTAGTTATAGCTGTGGTCCAGGACACTCATGCAACATATGGAATGGTTTTGTCTTTAACCCCCCAAAAGGAACTCCCCTTCTTCCATTCTGTAATTGTTGATTATTATAACCAGTTAGCTAAAGTCATTCAGTCTTCTCATAATAGTTTTTTTTTTTTTTTCATTTTTGTTTCTCTTGCTTAAGGCCCCTGCTACAAGCCATATTAATAACAGAACTAGGTACTCTTAGGTTTGGAAATTACAAGAAACATTAATGGAAATAGGTTTCCCAATATAATCTGACATGGACACTAGGAAAATGCATCTAAACCAGGGGACTAAGTCACGATTTTGAGGATGCTTTTAGTGTAGAAGCAGATTGCTTCATAAAAGAGAACTCTGTAAACCCAGATGAACAAAACAAAATTTAATTAGCCAAGACTAAAATTAGTAATTTCATAATGACTAATATTCTAATTTTTAAATGAACTTCTAAAGATATTTTCCAATTTAGTCTTTCATCATCAATTTAAAGTCTGTACTTATATAAAAATTAAAACCCTCAGAATTGAGAAAAAATTAGGAAACATATTAATATAAGCTAAAAGCCAATAAATCAGAAAGATAGAAAATAATATTTTGGAAAGGAAAATAATGTCATATATTTATTAGTTTAACAAACTCTTCAAAACAATAGTTATTACAGAAATGGCCTGCTTTAGGCACCTTTATTTATTTTTTTGGCTATATTATTATTTTTGTATATTCCACAAAAAAGCTATACTCCTTCTCACCAGGACATCCTTGAATTAATCAGTTTGAAAACTACACCATGTCACAAATCTTATGTAAGTATGACAAATTGTTTATTAAGGAAATGGCACTATTCTGCACATGTGATCAAATAGAGCAAAACATCAAATTAATGATATTGAATTGTAAAAAAAACAAGGAATGCAGATGTGCATTCGGGAAGGAGACTTACACCCAAGTCTCAAGTATAGCTCAGCAGAAAGAAATAAAACCTTCCACTGTGAGATATACTAATGATAGATAGGACACCTTGCCTCCTACTTCTCGCCAAAGTAAATGAACCAGTGCACAATTCCTGTAATTGAATGAGTCCCTAACAAAAACATTATTCCTGATTTTGTGGTATTAATGTTGGATTTTACAGCACATTTTCTCTGTGAAATGCTTGTCTCCTGAGGCTTCGTTTTACAACAGGCAGGTAACTCAGAGAAAAGCAAGGCTTATCGAAGTTCTAGTTTGAGTTTGTAGATTTGTCTCACTGAAGGAGAATGTGGATATTTTAATAACCATATTAAAATGCCAAATAAAATAGGCATTAAAAATATGACAAGAGAAGGAAAAGGACCCATTTTTACTTTAAGAAAAGCTTTTCAATCCAGCTTGAGGAACTCATCATCCTAATTAAAAATCAAGCACATCAATACAGTTGCATTTTTAAATTGAGTCAATCCTTTTCACTAATGCAAAAACTACTTCTCATTGGTCTCCACAAAGGGAAACTAAGTAGTCACCACAAATAGCCTGTGATGCATCAGCACTCTCATGAAGCACAGATCTTAACGTCTTTCCACCCCATTGTGGCACCCAGACCTTTTATTAAATAGTAGAGGTCTGGTGTACAAATTCCTGCATGGGTGGGATCTGGCCAGCCCCACCCCCAATTGGGGTGTGGGCAGGTGGGGCTGGCTGGGGGAGGGACTGCCAGCGGTTGGCTGGCCAGCCCCTCCTCCTGGTTGAACTGCTGGCTGAACTCCCCTTCCAACTCCCAGGTCAAGGGGACAATTTGCATATTAGTCCTTTATTATATAGGATAGTGAATTACAATGAATTCAATGAGTTACAATCCTTTTTATATAGTAGATATTAAAAATACCATGCATTTTAAGCTATTTTGTGATTATATATAGTAAACACAGAAATACGTTGAATTTTGCCAGGTTTTCAGGTGAAGAAAATGATATTTTATTTTCTGGAGTGTGCGATCGAAGGCATCTGTGTTGACTACTTTCATGTAGTTCCATAAAGTAAAAATTTTTAGTAGTTTTTCCCTTTAGAATTATTATTGTAGGTCTCTTAACTAGTTAAGGCCATTTATTACTAAGAGATGGTGATTGTAGTGCCTAATTTTGGGTATTTGTGGCAGGTGAAGGAAGATATGTCAAGATATGTATTGCTTTTATACAATGTAAACAACAACAAATTTAATTTATTTTCAATGATAGAGATGGTTTTCTTTTTTATGTTCTCATATTAATCAAATTTAAAAAGATACCAGGTGGTATGTCACGTAAAACTTTAAGTAAATGTCAGATTTTTGAAAGGTTTTAATGGGGAGTGATGAGGAACACTTATGGCAATGGTATTAGAATGCCTAAGGAGTAGAATTAGAAGAAAATAAAAGGGAGCTCTTTCCAGAAATTCAGATTTATAAACAACCATGAATGAGAAAACCAAATTAATGACTAACAAACTTTCTAATCCCCAAAATGCAAGTGGCTAAAAAATATTTGTGAAATGGAAGTACAGCAAATAAATTTATTCCAGTTCAATGTTATTACTGCTAAATGTCACAGTAATTTGAAAACTAATTAAGAAATAGTAATATTGCTTATATATCTTCAGGAAATGTTCCAAGACTTTTCCTTTTCAGTCTTGGACTTCATGTAAATTCTACCCTACTGTACAGTCATTCTTTCTTTCTGTCATTCATTCCAAAGTATTTATGGAGTGGCTACTGCATGCTAGTTCACTGTGTTGGATGCTAAGGTAACGCCAGGAACAAGAGCGTAGAAGTCCGTGTTCTCTTGGAGCTTGCCTTCCAGTGGAGGACTGAATACATCCCGAAGATGGTTTCAGTTATTGGTAAATGTTTTAAAAATAATTGGACCACTGTGTTATTTTTGCTAGGGCTCCTATAACGAAGTACCATCAACAGAGTGGCTGGCTTGTAGAAGCATCACCCCAATTTCTACCTTTATTTTTATGTGTTCTTTCTCTGTGTGAGTGCCTCTGTGTCCAAATTCCCCTTTAGTATTCCGATTGGGTTAAGACCCACCTGTTTACCTCATTTTAACTCGGTTGCCTCTGTAAATGCCCTATCTCTAAATAAGGTCATATTCTGAGAGATTCTGAGTATTAGGACTTAACATATCTTCCTTGAAGGCCACCATTTAACACATAACAGTTATTTATTGGAGACTGACTGGTGGGGGGTGTTGTAGAGAGTTTGGATAGGATGGCATTGTCCATGTCTGGAAAGATGACAAGAGCAAGATGATAGAAGTTAAGGCGCCGAATTGTCCTGGAGGAGCTAACACCAAGTGCAAAGGCCCTCAGGCTGGAAGTTTTGACGAGTAGACAGGTTGTTATGGCTGGAGTATAGGGGCAAAGACTAGCAATGTATAAGGAGATCAAAGAAGCAGGTAGGGCTCAGATGGTAGGGCTCTCTGGAAGCTACAAGAAAAAATTTGGATTTATCCTAATTTCAAGAGTCAGCAGCCAGAAAGCTGTAAAGATGGAGTGGCATGATCAGATAAATATTTTAAAAGATCACACTGGCTGACATTTCTCTCTTCTCTCTGTGAAGGCCATCTAATCACTTCGGCTCTTTGTAATCTCTCTTTTTCTCGACAGCGAGAGCATCTATTGTCGTTCTCACTTTGTGGATGTGTGAGCAGAAGTACAGGAATCACACACTGTTAGGGGCTGTGTCTATCCAGAAGGCTCAACTGTCACCTTGATAAAAGATCCCTCTTTCAAAGCGTTACGCTAATTGGTTGCTACACTTGGTATCATTTCATTTTATATACATTCAAAAATTTCAGAGATTAAAGTCTTCATGGATTTTTTTTTTAACATAGATGAGAAAGCTCATCCTTCTAGGTCCAGGGTAAACCTCACCTCCTGTTTGATGTTTCCCTCAATGACCCTGCAGCAGTCATTGCTTCCTTTGTAGTTCTAACCTAAATTTTAATACTTTTCATATTTTATTGCAGTTATGTATTATCTGATGCTCCAGATAGTCTGTGAGTTCCTTTAGTTCGGGAAGTGGGATTTGATTTTTTTTCTTTTTATAGCTGGCATGTTGCACAACCCCTGACTACAGGAAGAAACTAAATGCATTCTGAGGATTACAACACATTCCTTAGAACTGTCCTCTAAAATAACTTTATTTCTCACCAACAAAAGCTAAAGGTGCCAAAAACAATGCGAGTTTAATAACAGACTTGTGGTGGTTTTATCTTATGAATGCTAGACTTTTATAGATGAAATGTCCATATTCCAAAAGTGACTCGCTGTGGCTGAGTGTGGGCTGTGTCACGAGTACAGACTGGAACCCATGAATCTCCCACAGTGGCTCTGTCACTGATTCACGCTTCTGGGAAAGACTTTCACTAGAGAATTTCCCTCCCTTCATGTCCCATGGCAGGGGGAAGGTGAAATGCATTATTAAATTATTCATTTATAACTTTTCAAGACCATCAGTGTATTATGCATGTTGGATTTCACTTTGTGATAGTAAACTTGTAAACCTGTAACACTTGGAAATCGCCATGCAGGCACTAAGAAGGAAAGGGTGATGTTGATTTAAGTGCCTGTGCTGGGACTATTTTGTGCTCTTGGGGTGTTGACTTTAATGAGTGACTTTCTTGTAACAAATAACTCCACATGATCCTTTGCCCTGTGAATCGAATGAGCTTCGCATGCTTCGCAGCTTATGCATCCCAGCCTTTGATAACTCTTTATATCCATACACATGCCATAGAGAGCAATGGGTTAGAACAGAGAACCCAGAAATCGACCCAGGCCAGGCTCGTACTAGAGAATGGACACATTTTTGGCAATCTCTAATGGATGAAGAAGTAGAGAGAATGGTGATGGTAGAGCGGCTCACCCAGAAAGTAAGGAATTCAGATATTCTGTTTAAATACTTGAGAAAGAAAATGTAGAACTGAATAGTTATCACCTTTTACTCAAACTTGCTTCTCCTCATGCAGAATGCATGCACATCAGTTCATGGTGTGAGGCTTTATGATGGGTGTGGATTTGGAGATCTTGAGAAGCAGATGGAAGCATTTCATGTGGGTGCAATAGCATGGATTTTATACTACAAGATGGCAAAGGTTATGAGCATGTTGGCAAAGGAGATTGGCTGGTGAGGAATGGACAAGACATTGTGTTGCAGCTATCCCAATGAAAAAAATGTCAGGTGGAGGAGGGAGAATGGCTGAAGAAGTGGGGTGGAGGATATTGTGAGGTTTAAATGGCATAATATTTCCCAAAGAATCTGTATCTAGACAAAAATCAGTATTGATATATGTTAACTATTACCATGGGACGCAACCCAAGTGCTACCTTTTGTGGGTGGGAGAGTAAGGAAAGAGGGCATAGTATGTCCCAGTCAAAAGACAGAGATGAACATATATGGTGATTTTGAAGAATGATAGGGGGAAAGCAAATCTGGTTAAATGGCCAGGCTTTTTTTTTTTTTTTTTTTTTTAATATATTTTTTATTGATTTTTACAGAGAGGAAGGGAGAGGGATAGAAAGTTAGAAACATCGATGAGAGAGAAACATCGATCAGCTGCCTCCTGCACGCCCCCCACTGGGGATGTGCCCGCAACCAAGGTACATGCCCTTGACCGGAATCGAACCTGGGACCTTTCAGTCCGCAGGCCGACGCTCTATCTACTGAGCCAAACCGGTTAGGGCTGGCCAGGCTTTTTATTAAAAGATTAGAGGCCCATTGCACGAAGATTCGTGCAATAGGCCTTCCTTCACCTGGCTGCCAGCACTGGTTTTCCTCCAGCACCCGGGACCCAGGCCTTCACTCTGGCCGTCACCTTCCACCTTCGCTCCGGTCGGAGTCTTTGCTCCGGCTGGAGTCTGCAAGCTTCTTGCCCAGTCTTTGCTTCGCTCCGGCCGGAGCACCACTCCTGTAGCTCCCTCCGCCCCCCGCCCTCCCCCTCATAACAGGTGTCCTGCCCCACCAGGCCGCTCTGCACCTGGAGCGGCTGGGGGGTGGGGCCACTGCCATCTTTGTCCTGCTAATTTGCATATTCCCTCCTGATTGGCTGGTGGGCATCGTGAAGGTACATATTTACATATTTCTCTTTTATTAGTATAGATTTTGGTACCTGTTCTAAGGCCATTGAGTGAATTTTTTTTTTTCCTGGTTATCTCTCATATCCTGGGTAAATAAAAATGTCTTTTTCCATATGATTTTTACATTTCAACTTGAATGGTCTACCACTTTTCAAATATTAAGTAAAAAGAAGTAAGTGAGGATTATTATTTTTGTTCTTTAATCCAGAAATTACAATATTATGCAATGCTGTTTTCACTCAAAATACCCCTCTTGCAATTGAATGTCTGTAACTCCAAATTTTCTTAATTATTTTTAAAACATTGAAGGTTGAAGGAAGGTTCTAATAGTAGTAAAAGTAAAGAAACCCTGGGTTCTGAGAAGCATTTATCCCAGTGATTACCAAACATATGCTTTGTAAACCATTAGCGACTGCTGCTCTGAGTTTACTTCTCTGATGACAAATAGATGTGTTATGCATGTTGCTCTAGCTCAGTGGTCGGCAAACTCATTAGTCAACGGAGCCAAATACCAACAGTACAACGATGGAAATTTCTTTTGAGAGCCAAATTTTTTAAACTTAAACTTCTTCTAACTAGACTCGCCCACTTCTTCAAAACAGACTCACCCAGGCCGTGGTATTTTGTGGAAGAGCCACACTCAAGGGGCCAAGGAGCCACATGTGGCTCACGAGCTGCAGTTTGCTGACCACGGCTCTAGCTGCTTTAAGATTTGGATTAGTTCTTAAAAATATTTTGGGCCACAGGGACATGAAACAGCAGCAAGATTGTAGTCCATCATCCATAATTAATTTGATGTCTTTCGGAAGAAGTTCTTTCAACTCTCTGGGATTCTTTTTGCTCATCTGAGAGGTAGGGACAGAATAAACCCTTAAAGTGAGAGGATGGATGAAAAAGCCTAAATCATCTTGGCAAGAATTATCTATTGCATAGCTATTCTGTTTTTAGAACAATATTTTATCACTTCCATCTTAAAATTATTACACACTTTTATCAAGTGATCTACACACATACACACATAGATATATTATTTTGACAAATTCAATTTGATGGGTTTTTTTCTATTAAATATACTAATTGGTTGATTTTTTTTTTCATTTTTTTAAGATTGTATGTTTTTAAAACAGACTTTTTTCCTTCTTTTCCAAATAGGAATTAGAGGCTTTTCTCTAAGGAAACTGTAGATGTTCAAGGTAAATAGTTTCCACTTGAGGAATGAGGTTAGTTTAGTAACCTGCATACAGAATTTGAGCTGATATTTGTGATGCATTCATGTTTTGCATTCTAAGAATCTAATAAAAATTTTAACAGGCCATAGTGAGTGATGGCATGACTTGTTTAAAAAAATCATAAAATTTAGGACCAATCCAATAATATAATTTTTATATTAACATCTCATTTTCATACCAACATTTTAAATTTCATAACATGTTCCTATCCTATCTAATAAAAGAGTAATATGCAAATTAACCATCACTCCGTGACAAAATGGCGGTGCCCATAGACACAAGATGGCGGTGCCCAGTCCTCTCAGGCCCGCCGGAGTCCCCCAGTCCCAGGGAGGGCTGCTGCTGAGAGCAGGCAGTGTGCAGCCCGGGCTGTCAACCTGGGAGGCGGCTGTGCCCCCCGGCGTGATCCACTCCCAGCTGTGGCCCGGGTGTCGGCCTGGAAGGCGCCCATGCACCCCCAGTGCAATCTGCTCCCAGCCATGACCAGGGCAGTGGCCTGGGGGGCGCCTGTCCCCTCCCCCCCCCCACCATGCGATCCGCTCCTAGCTGTGACCTGGGCTGTGGGCCTGGGAGGCACCTGCGCTGCCTATCCCCGCCCCCCCCCAAACGATCAGCTCCCATCTGCTGCCGGGGGGTGTAGGCCTGGGAGGCAGCCACACCCCCCAGAGCTATCCCCTCCCAGTGGCAGCCTGGGGTGTCAGCCTCCAAAGGGCCTGCGCCCCCATGGAGTGATCCCCCCCACACACACCTATAGCCTTGGAACTTCCCTTGGCCCCAGTCGAGTGATTGAAGATTTGGGGTGATATCTGGGCGATGCTGCCCAGCAAACCTCTCCCATTGGGTAGAAACTTCTGACAAGTTAGGGAGGTAAGTGGATTTTGTTTAAAATCTTTAGAAACGGCAAAGGAAATGTCTGAGGTAGGGTTTCACATCGGAAGTAACTTACAACTAATTTCTGAAGGCAAACGGGGACATTGCAGTTACATTACTGGAGAGTACCCCAAGGTCCGGAGGTTGGCTCTGCAAGGGCGGTGGTGGGTGCTTCCACCCTGGTTCCTCAGCACCTCGGGCAGTGTTTGAGCCCACCCAGGAAGGCCTTGTCCCCTACAGTTTTCACCAAGGCAGGGAGGTTTTGTAGACATGAATCAGAAGTGCCCACGCACAAGTCCTGAAGATGCCGGGGTCAGTCGGCAGAAATGACAAACCGGGAAAAGAGCAAAACCAGAAACACCACCGATCCCATCATAGATCATCTTTTTCTTCAGATTATGGTGTGTTTCCCTCTTCTTCGTCTTCTGGAAGCAAGACAGATTCAAGTACTGACGATTCTACCAACGGAAAAGTTAAGAGAAAGAGAGGACAGAAAAGGAATAAAAGGAGAAAAGAAAGAAAGGACAAAAGATGAAACATCAAGAAAAAGAACAGAAGGAAGAAATGAAGAAACAACCACATGATATCACCTTTCCAAGGTCTCATGAAATTCCTGTTTAAGGAGTTTATTTTATGACACGTTTAGTTTGGGTTTACATTTTTACTTGTTTGTCAAGACCATGGCAGGTACACTGTCCAATATGTTAAAGAAAAAAACCTATCTAATAAAGAGGGAATATGCAGGGGAGGGCATTTGGGGGTGACCGTGCTGTCAAGGGAGGGCAGTTGGGAATGATTGGTCCGGCAGGGGAACAGTTAGGCATTGATCAGGCTAGCAGGGGAGTGGTTAGGGGGTGATCAGGCTGGCAGACAGAAGCGGTTAGGGGCAATCAGGTAGGCAGGTGAGCAGTTGGGAGCCAGCAGTCCTGGATTGTGAAAGGGATATCCCACAGGCATCAGGCCTAAACAGGCAGTCGGACATCCCCCGAGGGGTCTCAGATTGGAGAGGGTGCAGGTTGTGCTGAGGGACACCCCCCAGTGCACAAATTTTGTGCACTGGGCCTCTAGTCCTATATAGTAAGAGAGGAATATGCTAATTATCTGTTACGCCCTGAGGCGTAATGACCGATTGCTTAAGGACCTGATCATGGATCAGCAGGAAGGTGGGGCAGTGAGCTACAAGCAGGGGTGGAGAGCTACAGGAAGGGGCAGGGCAGCAAGCTATGAGGAGGGCGGGGGGAGCTCCAGGAGGGCAGGGCAGCAGGCAGAGAGCTCCTGGAGGGCGGGGCAGTGAGCTAAGAGAAGCAGAGAGCTACCAGCGGTGGTGGGTTCCTGTGCAGGGCTACTAGTCTGGATTATAAAGAGGAGAAAATGCTTTCTCTCAAAACTTGTCAGTTTAAGTAAATGTTTACTTGGCCTGTGTCTGAAATAGAAGTCTGAAATACCTTCCCAAACTCTGAATATGGAGTACTCTTGTCCATTCTCAGCTGAACTTGGAAATTTCTGGAAGCCCATGGGATACTAGGAAACTAGAAAGTGAATACAATGAAACTGGGTATAATTGAGGGTAAATCAGTTGGGCACAATGTTTAGTTGCTTTAAAGACAGGAGGGACTGCATGAGTTAGATACATTTTGTAAAAACCAGGCTTTGCGTGGTTTCTTTGCCCAGATCAAAAGCATTATAATATTAAAATAATTACTCTAATATTTCTTCTGTGAAGGACACTGCTTGGCTATAGGAGAGTAAGCTTAATAATAATAATTATTATTTTTGGGTGAATATATAGAGAAAATCATAAAGATTTAAAACAGCTGTTAATTGTCACCTAATAATTCCAGACACTGTCACATTCAGGGTCAGAGGATTTTCGAGCAAGAAAACAAGAAAAACAATCCATCAGCTTATATTCAGGTTTTCCTTATTTTGCTTGTGCCTGGGTAGCATCAACTGGGATTTTATTTCCTTCTGTTCTGGGAAAGCGACCAGAAGGGAGAATCATCTGTTTGGTTCTGATGTTCCTCAGCAGACAGTGCTGCAGGTAGTTCTCACTTATCGCTTCAACATTTGCTCTCTTTGGGGTGAGCGGAATTAAAAATATTCCTTGCAGACATATGGAGAGTAGGTGTGAAGCAATTCTCACTCTATTAACACATTTCTTGACAGAATCTCACATTGGTCAAGACATGCGAAGGATTTTAGGGAACTGAGAGGTGTGCAACCTGGAGTTGATGCATGTTCTAGAGATGGTTTAAGAAAAGCCCGAGAGTCATACGAGCTTCTCTAACGAACTTGGATTGCTGTCAAAAGAGATTGACTGAAGAAAATCCCTGGGAGTGGGCAGCTTTGAGTCAATTTAGGTTCAGTTTCAAAAAGGTTCCCACCGTGAATTAATGTAAATATTTAAAGGCTGAACTGAGAGGATGCGTTTTTCAAAGGTAGTACTTGGTAAAAATGTTAGTTCTGTTGTGATGGGCGTCTTTGATATAACATAATTAAATGCAATATCTTACTTAGGAAAGTAGATTGTTCTGCTCTCTGCTTCTCCTACCCTCACCTCTGTCTTGTATCTGAGACTGTGGCCTAAAAAAACACAAGGCAGCCGAAACCGGTTTGGCTCAGTGGATAGAGCGTCGGCCTGCAGACTGAAGGGTCCTGGGTTCGATTCCGGTCAAGGGCATGTACCCTGTTTGCGGGCACATCCCCAGTGGGAGGTGTGCAGGAGGCAGCTGATCGATGTTTCTCTCTCATCGATGTTTCTAGCTCTCTATCCCTCTCCCTTCCTCTCTGTAAAATATCAATAAAATATATTAAAAAAAAACACAAAAAACACACAAGGCAGAAAATACCATCCTCATCCAACAAGACAGTCTTCTACTGGATTTTTTTTTTTACTGTGTGTTTCCTTTTCAGGAACTCTCAAATAATTTTCTGTAGCCAATTATCTGAAAGTCACAAGAGGCAGGGTTTTACAGGTATATGGGATATTTTTTCTCACCAAGTCCTATAAGTATGTTGAAATAAAAGCTTTCTCTGAGTTTTGTAGCACATTTTTCTTTGGGACCAGCTTTGGAGAAGTATAAGACAGCTGTAGATATTGGTAATTTTGCACATAAAATGGCTGTAGATTTGTAAAGATAGAAAGTAGAAAAAGTAAGCCATTTATCAAAGGGCTTTTTAAAAGATTTCCCTTTGCTGCTGGGTGGATATTATCACTGATTGGGTGAAAACATTTAGACTCTCAGTAGATTCCTCCTTCCAGAGAACATTATCAATGAGACTAAATCTTTTGTCTACAAAAGACAAAAAATAATAGTTCATATAACCTCCCCAGTTTCAAACATAAACAGTTAAGTTTTTCCCAGTAGCTTTGTATGAGTGGTTTGGGGGTAAAGGGTGTCACTGGCCCACTGGATTAAACACAGCTGGATAAGCCAGTCCTATTTTTATTGAAGAGTAAGACAAGGTGGGAACATGCCCGGCTTAGGTACTTTACAGGTCTGGTATAGAAAAATGGTTAGCAAAGGACACAGCGATAGTGTCTATACGTTTGGCTGATCAGGAAAGGAAAACGCTTTTGCATGACCTTAATGCATTGTTAGAGAAAAAGAGCGTGTGCATTCAGATAAAAGCAGCTCCTAAAATTGTAACTTTGTTTTTCACTTTTACCAGAAAGTGTGGCCTACTATGTGAGATGCCACAGGCACTCATCAAACTGGGATTTACTTCGGATTTTTAATGTGTTGTGTTTTTTTCTTTGCCTTGTGTTTGTCATTGAGATAGTGGAAGAAGTATTTATTCAAACTGCCTTAGTATTTTCATAATTGGTATAAATGTGTCAGGACTCCTCAGCTGTCCCAGAATCATGGCTTTGGAATAAGAGAAATGAGTGACTAATAAAGGAAGGAGCGTTAGTGACTATAAAGAACTTTTCCAGACCTGACATTTTTACTCCTTTATCTCCAATTAATTAGTAAAAGTTTTCTTAAGTAGTGTTTTACTTGATCCCTGGTAGTTTAATAATAACAACTGTATACCCTACAGTGGTTTTATTCTAATTTTCAAATCCCAATCCTCTGCTTTGATAGATTTTTTTGATTGAAATTTATTTTTGAAATAATGATTTATTTTTTTTAAATGTACAATAAAGTGTCAATCATTCAGTAATTTGCTATTCAAGTGTAAACATAATTTACATTAAAGTGAATGCCTTTCTTCTCTGTCTTAATTCAGACAATTTTTTAAAACTGTGGCTTCTACCTTAAGGAAGATACTATAGTGGATAATGAACATTAAAACAATTAGAGCAGAAAATGTATTGTTTATGATGTAAATGTATTAATGAAACTTGTTTTAATTGTGTGTGTGTACTCTTTGATGTAAATGTTATTTCTTTTTGAGGTTAACAGTCAAATGAGTTTGAAAGCTAATGACTTAGACATGGACAAAATTCAATCTTAATCTGAGAGACCAAAACTGGAAACTATTGCTGTGTATAATGACAGTCAAAAGTGGGACAAGACCCTAAGCCACGAGGGACTGTCAAGGTGAGGGTGAGAGAGAATGAGAAGAACAAAGAGAAATAATGGAGTCCTGCTTAAGAAGTCCTGCTAACGATACTCCTTTGCCTTGGATTCATTTCTCAGAGATACGAGATAGGCAATGGAAATCGTGCATTTTACAAGAGCAGGGACAACTTTTAACACGGGGATGGTCTGAGATGTATGATTTTAGTACTTCTCCCCCTGCCAAGGATCATCTTCTGGAAGATGGTTCAGTGAAATTCACTCTAAGTTTTATCCCCTTGTAAACCCTTGTATCCCCTATAAAATGTATGTACTCCCAGGTAAGGCCACCTTTCAAGTTCATGCCCGTCATCTGTCTCCCTGCTTGAGCCATTTCACCAGCCTGGGACTCAGATTTTCCATTCTGAAATGATGTTAGGTGAGATGACCTCAAAATTCCCTTCTAAACCTGCTATTATGTTTATATAGTTTATATGTTAGATGACGAGGGAAATAAAGAAGAGCTTTTGATAGGAATAGAGTGGTAGCAAGTTGGAGGCAGAAACTCGTGTGTAGGTGGGAAGATATTGAAACTCAGAGTTCAAAATGGATCTCCAAATTAAAAATGTTTCAAGGACTGACTAAAGAGAACACAGTACTAACACCACTCATTGATTATTCGCTGTTTACCAGATGCCATGGTTAGCTCTTTACTACATTTTTCATTCAGTCCCCACAATAACTTCTGTAGTGTAGGTACTATTAGCCTTGTTATCAATATCTGGGATACAGCATAACTCATTGATTAATGAACAGAATCAGATATCAAATCTAGCTTTGCCTGTTATATAAATCCCTTGCTTTTCACCTGCATACCCTGCCAAATTCATATGTTGGGATTAGGATTGAGTTTTATATTACTGAGAATCTGTACTGATAATATTGATATTCAAAACGTTAAAGCGTGCACTTTAATGGTGGGAAAATGCAGTGACTAGTATAATATGAAGCACAGAGGGTCAGAGTCAGAACAGAGGGGCTTCAACATCAGGGGCACATTCTATTAGGGAGAGCTTTGGTGAGCTACCAAACCCCTGAATTATTTCTTTATCTTGAGAAGACATTAAAAACATTTCTCATCACCTGTTCTGTGTACTTCAGGACTGTAACCTGTCTACAAATATTTTGCAAAGCACTGACTAAATGAATAACATGATTTTATTTATTCTTGAACTTACCTATTGCCTGAACAGGAGAGGGGCTTTATAAAAATGATTCTGTGTAATCTATTGTGCTTTTTCATGATAAATTTTGCATCTGCATAAAGAAATAATGGAAATGATGTTAATTTTTTAAATTGAAAAACTAGCGGCATTACAAACATCCACGCGAGAAAACGTGTGGTTGACTGAGAAGAGTTGGCTGATAGGATGTGCTCTGAGATTAAAAGTACAAACACGATGAGAAACGGCACAGCCTGAAATGGAAGACTGAGAGCAGATGACTTGGATGGCTGATGGCAGAGGCGGTTTGATAAAAGGCAAGCGAGATAAAAGTTCGCAGAATCAAAGCAGGAACTGTTGCTTCTCAAAGATGAGGTTGCAATGGCATTTTGAGCACGAAAGATGTGGTTGTTGTTATATGAAGAAAAAAAAATCCATAAAGGCCTTTAAGCCAACAGTGTTGTTGTAGGACAAGAGTGAAACAAGTTAGCGAGTTTTATTGTAAGAGGTTGGAAAAAGAAAATCAATGTGAGGTTTTTTTTGTTTTGTTTTTGTCTTTTATCAAGTGCTGGTTCTCCCTCCTTTGGATTCGGTGTGAAGTGCTAGCCATCTGTCTAAATTCTACCCAGGGTTAAAGAGATCAGGCTTCAAGTACCTGTGTGGGTGAAAAGTTGGGCAAGTTTCAGCGTTTTTTTTTCAAAAACAGTGAACATTGCCTTGATTAGACTGAATTTTGAAAAGCAAGTATCCGGAACTAAATTAGGGCACA